>NC_061817.1:18449376-18618175 GCF_021462225.1 Girardinichthys multiradiatus | reverse complement strand
ATTGCTCTGCTAGAAAGAGTTTCTTTGCCTTAAGCTTTCCACTAACTTCCAGCCACTGGTTTGGTAGTACAGTAACAGAAGAATGTGTTCAGGCCTCTTGAGTAACTTGCTTTAAGAAAGAATGCAAAAAGCTGTATATTATTCTTCTATTGTGCATTTTAATTAATATTGATGAAACTTTGGTTGAACTCTGACTGACTTGGGTTGATGTGAAAAGCTGGAATAACAATGTTTCCCTAATTATTTTAGATAGTTTTCCAACATCCCCGAACTATACCACATTTGCTTTTATGCTTTGTTTGAGGTTTGTTTTTTGTTTTTTTCTTTTTTTGCAGTTAAAACACACATGGACTTCGTGATGTCATCTCTCTCCCACGCAGAACAAACACGCTGAAGGCTACTCCTGTGTGGGTTGGTGGTGTGTGTGCCTGAGTGTGTTTGTATGTGTAGGAGGTGTTAAATGAACCTCAGTGGGTGGGGTTGCATAAGAACGTCAGTGCTGAAATAAGGTTTGATAAAGAATAGGGGGGGGGGATTTTTTAGTAATTTTTTTCAGTAGGACTTGCAGTATATGAAAGACAATGTCATCAAGTCTTTAAAAGAAGGAAATTAAGCCCCTATGAAAATGTCATGTACCAGGATAAGGGAGAAATGTTCAACCCCCACTACACCTTATGTTTCTCCGCAAAATATAAAAAGTATCAGCTGTTTACAATAAACAACTCAAAAAAGAACAAGTTAAATAACCCAACACAACTAATATTACATGTGGTTTCACTAAAGTTTTCTAAAGAAAAATGGGGATGTGGTTCACTTTATGTGTTTTCTGCTGTCAGGCACACAAGCCTATATTCACTCTCTTTCCATGCATGGTATGTTAACTGCCCACTCTAATTAATATTCTTGGGTTTATGTGCTACAACCAACTTTTTTGAAACCCAACCCATATTTCTAGTAGAGTTCAAATGAGGTCACTATAATGGGCACTCTGGTGTCTTCCTCGACATCTTCACAGTCCAAGCTTTGGTGGACATTGAATAAGTTTGGGATCATTCTTGTGTTTGAGGGTCCAGAGACACCCAAGCTTTAGCTTCTTTACAGACAGCATTATATTTCTCTCTGCATGTCCTGATGTTTTAAATCCATCTTTCCTCCTATACACTGCAGGTACCCAGTGCCAGAGGAAGCAAAACAGCCCCAGAGCATCACTGTTCCACTGCTATGCTTCACTGTAAAAATCATGGTCTTGTCAGCTAATACTTCATCATTCCTCCTTCAAGACGTCATGAGCAAGTGCATCCTTTTGCTTTTGTTCAGACATGGAGCCCTTCAATGTTCACTTTGTGCCTTATTGTGGAAGCTGAAGCCTCAGTGACTGCCATCAAGTCCTTACAACCTGCCTCTTCAGGAATCTGGTAGCAGGCATTGATAGATTCCTCCTTTCTCTCACATCCAGGTAGTGTTGCCACTCTTCCTTTAACTCTAAACCTATAAATTATAAGATGTATTTAATGTCATTATACTAGTTGAACAGAAGTTTGACAACTTTCCATTTGTTAGTTTGACAACTGCGAATGAATAGATGGGTCATGATGTGTGTTTTTGTTTAGATTCTTATCATTTCCATTCAATTGCTTGTGTTTCAGGTTCCTCACTTTGAGTCTTGGATTAATGGCATCACTCATTAATTCTGTCTCCTCTGCACAACATTTGTTAGTCATTTTCACACATACACTGTGTCAGCAAATTACGTGTTTTCACTAGCCTTATCCTTGTTGTATTTGTAGCTGGTTCTTGTGCATTTCCCTCCTTGTTGTTCTGCAATTTGCCTTTTCCTGTTTTTTTCTGGATGTCACAAACCTTCCTTCTTGCAGCACTTTTGTTTGAGTGCTAAAATAGAAAAATAGGACGGATAATAACTAAAAAAATAAATAATAAATAAAACACACACACACACACGACCCCCCAAACACTAACAGTTTTGGATCTATATCCTGTGTTCCTAGTTCTCTTTACATAAGGTGTAATCAAGCCTCAACTGGAAAGAAATGTGCAATTGAAACGTTTTCTGCAGAAGTCCAGAAAATGCGCAAAGATGGCCAATAAAGGACCCTACAAAAGTATGAATTCCTCTTTAACTTTCCCATTTTGAACAACTTCACAAACTTCAGTTTGTTTTACTTGGATTTAATGCGATAAACCAACACAAAGCAGCATATAATTGTGGAATGAAAGAAAAATATTGCAGGGTTTGCAATAAATGAATATCTGAAAATGTGGTTTGCATTTGTATTCGACTCCCTTCACTCTGGTGCAAAAAAATGCCCCAAGAAGTCACCAAATTTGTGTTTACTGTCTATCTGTGTGTAATTTTAGCTCAGTTTTTCTGTGAAGGCCTTAAGGGTTTGTATGAACATTAGTGAACAAATAGCATCATGAAGACCAATGGACACCTTTGGCAGCTCTACAATTGTGGTGTAGTTTGAAGCAGGGTTGGGCTATAAAACTTGAGCTTTTAACATCTCTGAGAGCACTGTTCCATCTCCTGAAAATAAAAAGAGTATGGCCCAACTACCAAGCCACATCTACCGAGACATGGCCGTCTACCTAAACAGAAAGCTAAAAGAAAAGGAATATTAATATGTAAACAAGCTGAAAGGCTCATGGTAGCTTTAGTGGTGCTGAAAGGCTCCACAGCTCAGGTGGGGGAATGTGTCGACACCACTATTAGTCACGTGCTTCACAAATCAGTGCCTTCTAAACAAGGTTTTTAGTGCCATCATGTCATCGTTGAAGGAAAGCTGTGTAAAGTCTTTATTTGCAGACTTGAACGTGGGATGGAGGTTTACCTTCCACAAGAACACAACCTTAGCTAAAAGTGCACAGTCTGTATTAAAGCGTATATGTTAGTATGGTCCATTCAAAACCAATTAAAACTATGATGTTCTCCATCCAGTTTGACAGACCCTGAGCTATGTTGCTAGGGAGAATGTGAAAAATCTCTACTCTAGCTGGTAGAGACATACCCTAAATGACTTGCAGCTTTAATTGGAGCAAATGGTCGTTCTACGACCTTTATAATTAGGGTGACATAATATAAATACTTACAACATTGTTCAGATTACTATTTGAAAAACATTTTGAAAACCATGTATCCTTATCCTTCCAGTTAATAATTATGTGCTACCTTTATGTTCAATTAGATACAATTCCAAGAAAATTTAAAGATGCATTGACAAAATTTGAAAAAGGTTCAAGGAATATAAATGCTTTTCCAAGCCACAGTACCTGAATGCATTTATGCACCACATATTTCTCACAAGTAGAATTTTTGTAAAGTAATGATTTTTCATATAGCAAAATAAAAAAAGTGTACTTTGGTTATTTTTACATTGCCTACATTTTGAGTACACAAGTCAGTGAGCATCTGAGTGCTATAAGTGTTTTAGTCGAAGGTAAAGATCTTAATTTCAACCCAGAAGATGCAACATCACATTGTTACAGTACATGTTAAAATCTCTTATTTATCAGGAAAATGCTGAGCTTTCAAGTCAGATAATTATTTTAAATGACCTATATATATACTTATACTTATATGTGAACCTCCTTTTAATATTTGTTGATTGCATATCACTTAATATCTACAGAAGAAGATAATTGTCCTCCAAGCTCCTTCAGTATCAC
Source organism: Girardinichthys multiradiatus (assembly GCF_021462225.1). Classification (NCBI taxonomy): domain Eukaryota; kingdom Metazoa; phylum Chordata; class Actinopteri; order Cyprinodontiformes; family Goodeidae; genus Girardinichthys; species Girardinichthys multiradiatus. Next base: position 18,614,491 of record NC_061817.1, on the reverse strand, counting down.
AGTTGGACCTCAGTGCAAGGCGGCATGCCAAGTTCTTTTGGGATAATTTCACACTCTGTGTCTCTTTGTTTCCCACAAAGCAAACCATCTTGGTGTGATGTGAAACTGGGCAAAAACACAACAAAAGGCAGCAGCCCGCAAAGTGAAGGAAGGTGGGGAAAACTAAGGGCTACTTCACTGTAATCTGAAAACTTTTGATTTAGTTTAAATTGCCTAAACTCTACTGCACTGCACTATGGCATGGTTATGTTTCATAGTGTTCATGGCCTGAGCTGAACAGATAATTGTTCCAAGTGCATGCTTTCACAACAATGTTGAACGTTGGTTTGGGAAAGAAAAAAAAAATCTGTCAGCTTTCTTTCTTTATGACGCTATGGACCTTTACAGTAGCTGCATTTCAGTCCTGATTTATGGTGCATCCCACACTCATGTTTTCCGCCCTCAGGCTGATGGCAGTCCACTGGTAGGCCTATAAAACATCAATCCCATCTTGTGATATAGTGCCTGCTGTGCAGTCAGCCATCCCCAAGGATTACTGGCAGTGTTCTGGGTTTTCTGGCAACTGACTACAGGCAAACGTGGAAGGGGGAGCATCTGTGGATAAGCTACATAGCGTCCCTGGCAGGTCATGTCTTTCCATGTCACTGAAATGTGATCTGTAGGTCCCACTTGAAGGAGCGCAGCCTGAATTAATTTTAAAATATAGTTAAATCTGACTGTAACTCAACAAAAAGAATAAATCTAAAAACTGATTTTCTGCTCACACTTTGATACAGAAGTGCTTGTCTAAATAAATAAAAATAAGCTTCTAATGTCCTGTGAATTTATGCTCTGGTGGTTATATTTTTAAATATGGGTCAGGTAACAGATTTCAGAGCTCAGGGAAAGTGATATGTATGTGGAAAATCAAATATGGAACAGATGGCTACCTTCTGTTTACAGTTTTGAAATCAGAGCCAAACCAGGTACCGTTTCCAGACTTCATGAAAAAAGCAGTAGGTGAACTTCCTTTGTCCTGCATGTTGCTTCTTTTTAAGCTGTGTTATCATGTCTCACTGTCTTTGTCTGGACACATGAAACCCTCGGATTGATTTTGTTTGTCCAGAAATAGGACTAAAACCAGAGTTTATCTGTCTTTTGAAAAGCTCAGCTGAACAAGAAACATGCTGTTTATAATCTATCCAGAGAGGAAGTAATAACACCACAATGTTAAAAAATGATTAAAACGGAGATGCCTTCATTGCACATAGGCTTCATGTAACGTACTGTCGTGTACTGTCATGCAAAGAAAATCCAGAAAGCTTAACACAAAAATTTAAGACATCCTCATTTGATTCAGTATGAGTTTATTGCATCCGATTTTCAGCTCCTTGCTTGGCAGTCTAAAACCGATATACATTTAGATTTTATATAAATATCTAAAAACATGTTGAGAAATCTTTAACCTAGTACCAATTTTAGCTTAAATGTCTGTAGATAATTTAGACATGCTCTTTGGGAGAGCACATTCTGTGATGCAGGGTTGTTGTTTGTTATTGTGCAATATTGACAAATATGTTTCAGAAGACACCAGAGATTTTGTGGCTTGTCCAGATTCAACTTTAAGCTAAACTCTAAGCTGTACTCTCACATTATTTTTGGAAGAAAACCATTGTTTTCCAAATCTAACGTCTTAATCCACAACATTTGTTATGCTAACTGAGGCCTTTTGTTGAGCTATTTGCATTTTTCTCTTAGGACATCCTGACCTAAAGGTGAGCTCAGTGAACACCAGCCCAGGAAATCATGTTGTATCTCAAAGTGTCTTTAAAAATGTCTTATTGTCTATGATCATTCTCACTGTTACACGGTGGACTTTAGATTTTTTGGAAATGGGTTTAAAGCTTTATCTAAAATTGGTTGGTACAAAATCCTGTTTCTCCAACCATTGCTGGTGTTGTTTATTCTTGTGTTCCAGAACAGCTTCTTGACAAACTTACTGCTTTCACAGAGAGGCTCATAATCACAGATGGTCAATGCCTTTAACTGGGATCACCTGACTGCCATATACCCTTTATAATTTATACAACAGCTTCAAGATTATGCCTAATTAAATTCCACCTTACTTTTACATTTGAGCTATTTTATTTAATGAATATTACACCATATATAGCCTACCTGATTTTAATATCTGGTGTGGAGAAGTTATCAGACCACAAATGCCTTACGATCGTTTTGACTCACTGATCTGCATGCATGCATAGAGTTCATTAGAAATCAATCTGATTTAGAACATTTCTTGGTTCTGCTCTGTCACTGTTGCAGACGTCAGCAGCTAGCTGAGACGGATGAGATGAAGGTTAAGGACAGTAAGTAGATAGAGGATGAGAAGGAAATGAAAAAGAGAGTGATAATATGATTGAGAGATCATACAAGACATGGCTTGCTGGAGAAATTAATGATACAACAAAGAAAATACAGAAAGATGGAGTAAAATAGACTATAAGGAGCTGACCTCGAGGGAGTAATAAAGAGGCAAAGAGAATGCATTATGAAGAACTTTTATCAATAACTTTTCTGTCACATCCCAACCATACATTTTATGTGTACAGATTTTAGATTGAATTTAGGTCTGGACTTTGACAGTACTATTCTAATGCAGGGATTTAGCACCACATTAGACACTCCACTATTAAGTGATAAAAACAAATTGAACATCCCTTTTTATGTTAATTCATATGAAGACTGACGAAGAAAACCTGGGTAACAAAGCTGAAATTATGAAATTATTATAAACTATCCACTAGTATCTGCTGGTACTATTTCTATAAACACGTGTATTAGTGGATATTTACAGTCTTCAAGAGACCATTAATAAGGTTCTCAGCCAAACAATGTTACTACCAGAACATGATGTATAAATCCACCCAATCAGCTGCTGGTGTAATTTATGAAAAATTACCATCTTAGATGCCTTTGCGCAAATCGAAAAGTGTTCTCCACTCTTGGTTTACTGAAGAGTCGTTTTAATGAAACAGATTGGGACAGTTATCAGACTCATTGAACGTGACTTTACATAGTAACATGGATGCTGCTCAGCTGAGAAAACAGCAACATAATTAGCAATGGTTTCTTGTAAAGGTATTCATAGTTAATATCTGCGAATAGCATTGTTCCCCACGGGTTTGAGCACTTTCAGTTTAAGGTGTTTTAAATAGATAAAAGCAGCTAAAATGCATCAAGTTCATGGTATAATTAACAGTAAAGTACTGGCAGCAGAATCACCAGTTGGCTGCTTTAATTTGTAACATAACATCTCAAGTATAATGTATTTATTTACAGTTTTTACCCGATATAGTTGCTATATTTGTCTAATTTACAATATTAATAAGAATCTTGTTGTAATGGCATAGTTTAAAACAACTCATGAGCGAGTCAACAGTACTTTTGTTGCTCATATTATCATTAGCAGATAAAAAAGCAGTAGCAAAAATAGCAAAAAACACAAAACTCACAGTAATATGAAAGCTGTCTACTGCAGGTAAGGTAACAATCACTGGTAATACCTTCACAACTTTACTTCAAACCCGTGCTTCTAAATGTATACTTAAACCCACAGCCTCCATAACAAAAGCAATGCTGCCTCCACTAATTATTAAAATACACACAAACAAATGCATCCACACAGTCTTCAAAAATGAGTAAGCAATGTGAGGGTCCTCAGAGGGTAACCAGGTTTGTGTAGGCTGACAGTTGAAAGCACATTGGTGTAGCATCATGTGGCAGGTTGCAGAGACAGAGACGATGATGTGCCAGCTCATAGCCCTGCAGGAAGGCACTCTTTAATGAATAGACTCACGGGAGAAGCTGTTATTAGCATAGCACTATAGGGGTCCCGGCTGAAGGTAGTTAACAAAAACAGACAAAACAGGTAAAAGAAATTTGAGAAAATCTAAAGCCAAGCAAGGCTACTTAGAATAACATTAATTAAAGAAGAAATTGTAATCTATTATAGCTGAAGCTGCACAGTGATCATAGGTTTTCAGGATGTTATTATGTTGGATTAGATGCTAGAATCCCCCATAGCAACAACAAATTAGCAGGCTCTCATGAGCACTAAATAATTTCACTCTACTTGGCATCTTCCACAGGATCCTTCATTGTTCTTCCACAAAATAAGTTTTTAGAATGTAAACACTGTTATTATAGCACAATGAAAATGTACAGTGTTGTGCATTATAGCAATAAGGCACATGGTCGCTCCTTCCACTCTGAAGCTCCAGTGGTATTCATAGTAGCTTGACAGCCTCACACAATAGGCACACAGTAATGGCTGGGTACACTCTGACACATAGCATGAAAACACAAAATAGCAACTTATACTGACGCTTCTCAGACGACAGGCTTTCAGTGAACCACAATATAAAGATCATCATTTAGACTCTGCCTTTCCCCTTCACAGGAAGCTGCAAGCACTGATTATATGCTGTTTGTTTGTGAATCATGTGATTTTATGGGTGAGAACAGCGAGGTTGTTGCACATTAAAATTCTGAGGTTACCAAAGTAAAAAAAAAAATTGAATTCTGTTAAATTTTACAAATTGCACTTAAATTTTCTGTCATATGAGAGTTTAGCAGAAAATTGTCATACGCCAGGTAAACATGAAAAATCAATCATGCATTCTAGCTGAGGAAAAAGTTAGGACTCCCTGTCCCCTAACAGCTAGTAGTATCCCATTTAGCTGAAATAGCTTCCCCGAGACTCTTCTTTCATCTACTGCTGGTCTCTAACATCAGTTTGAGAAATTGTTGCCTAACCCCTCACTTCCAGATGTGAGATGTTTGAGGGGTTTCATGCTTGTTCAGTCTCTCAAGTCCCCTCACAGCACCTCAGTGACATCAGGTTCTGGGTATTGACCCAGTCCAGGACTTTCCATCCCTTAATTCTAAGCCATTCTTTGGTGGATTTGCTGGGGTGCTCTGGGTTTTTGTCATGACCTTGCAAAATGACAAGGGGCAACCCAGTATTTATTTTTACAAGTAGCCACATTTTTTTCAAACATCCTCTGAAAAGAGGTACAATTCATTAAGGACTCTATGATGGTGAATTGCCCAGGATCCCCAAACCATGACACTCCTACTGTCCATCTGTTTACAGATGGTATAAGATATCTTTCCTGGAATGCTGTATTTGGTTTATGCCAATAATCTCCTCTGTTGTAGTGTCCAAAAATGTCTCTTTTTCACTCATCTATCCAAGGAGCATTAATCCACAAGTCCTATCTCTGTCTACACTCTCTCTTGCTAACTGTAGTCTGGCCTTCATGTTTTTGCAGAGCACAAAGGTTCTCCTTGCACACCTCCCATGAACGGTTAACTTGTGCAGTCTTTTTTTGATTAAACTGACATGCACATTCATATCAACGGTAGCAGGAGTCTGCTGTATCTGGTAATGACAATTAGAGACTTTTTTAGCATCTTGAGGTCAGCTTTCAGGGTGAATTTGATGGATGACCAAATCGGGGCGTGTTGGTGACTTGTAGATTATTTTGCGGACAATGATTGAGGTGACTTTACTTCAGCAGCCAGGAGCACACCATACTCTATGACTGAAGTTCAAATTTCCTTCAGAATCCTAAGTAGTATTATTCTACTCATGTGCACCTGATGTGATAAGTATGTATGTGGTTTAAGCCATTTAAAGTGGTAAGAAATGTTTGTGGAAAAAAGAAACGAAAATGTACTGACTTGAGTCTTATACTGCAATCAGTTACTTTTTATTTTTATGTTCTTTTTTATATATTTAGTTTTTAAATGTCTTTAACAAGAGCAAAGTGGAACAGAAATCAAACTCCTTGTTTGTGAGTACAAACTTGATGAATAAAGCTTGTTCTAATTGTGATTCTTGTTCCTGTAACAGAACTATAATAATATAATAACAGAAGCATATTACATGTCTGAAACTCAGGATTAACAATTTTATTTTTTTTAGTATGTGACATATCAGTGACAGACCGATACTTCTGAGGAAGGTGATGACAAATTCAGATTCAGGTGTGCCACAGTAGCAGCACTTTATGGCTGTCTGCATTCAATTCAATTCACTTCAGTTTATTTATATAGCACCAATTCACAACACATGTTGTCTCAAGGCACTTCACAAAAGTCAGGTACATACATTCCAATTAATCCTAACCACTGAACAGTGCAGTCAGATTCAGTTATTTATTCAAATTGGATAAAAAGTTTTTCAATCTAAGGAAACCCAGCAGATTGCATCGAGTCAGAGATTTGTAGCATTCACTCCTCCTGGATGAGCATGTAGAGACAGTGGAGAGGAAAAACTCCCTTTTAACAGGAAGAAACCTCCAGCAGAACCAGACTCAGTGTGAGCGGCTATCTACCACGACCGACTGGGGGTTTGAGAGAGCAGAGCAGAGACACAAAGAGAACAAAGAAGCACTGATCCAGGAGTACTTTCTATGGGAAGGAAAAGTAATTGTTAGTGGATGTAGCTCCTTTAGTCGTTTCATCTAGAAAGAAAGAACAGATAAACTCTGAGCTGGTTTTCAAGGACAGAGTCTGAAAGAGAGCATGTTGAGTTAGTCAAAGTAAAAGCTCAGTTAATTGCTATAACTAGGAGAGAGAAAGGGTTAAACACTGAAAGACAGGGCCATGTGGATCATCTGTAGAAGGTGACCATTAAGTTGTTGCCAGCAGAAGCTTGGACGATGCCCCTCTCCAGAAAGGTGTCACAGGTAGACACAGAGTCAGGCCAGGTGTAGCTTCTAGGAAGAGAAAAGAGAGAGAACATAAAGTTTAAAACTGACATAACAGCATAAACTGCAAAATTGGAGAGTAGTGTGAGAGTGTAGCGAAGAGGATGAAAGTGGTCATCATGTCCTCCAGCAGCCTAAGCCTATAGCAGCATAACTACAGAGATAGTTTCAGTTTCATTGTATATATTTATATAGCGCTTATTTACAACAATGTCGTCTCAAGGCACCCCACAAAGGGTCCCACCGATGGCCATTGTTATACTAAAAACCACAAGGATCGGGATACCTCTCTATGTCTGACTGATTATAACCATTGGAAAAGAGAAGGGGTCATACAGGTAGCAGAAATGGAGGGTGTGTTTGCACCTCAATCATAACTGAGCCGGTTTAGGCTAAACTTGACTCCCCCTTACTCCATCCAACAGGAAGGGAGGAAGGCGGAGGTAAAAAAAAAAAAAGGAAAATAGCCTAAGCCACTCTAAATACAAGCTTTATCAAAAAAGAAATTTTTAAGCATAGGCTTAAAAGTAGACAGGGTGTCTGCCTCACGGACTAAAACCGGGAGCTGGTTCCACAGGAGAGGAGCTCAAAAACTAAAGGATCTGCCTCCCATTCTACTTCTAGAGACTCTAGGAACCACCAGTAAACATGCAGTCTGAGAACGAAGTGCTCTGTTAGGAACATATGGAACAATCAGATCTCTGATGTATGATGGAGCTAGATCATTAAGAGCTTTATATGTGAAGAAGAGAATTTTAAATTCTATTCTGGATTTAACAGGGAGCCAATGAAGGAGCTAAAATAGGAGAAATATGATCTCTCTTTTTAATTTTCATCAGAACTCTTGCTGCAGCATGTTGAATCAGTTGAAGGCTTTTAACTGCATTTTGTGGACATCCTGATAGTAAACAATTACAATAGTCCAGCTTTGAAGTAATAAATGCATGGACTAGTTTTTCAGCGTCACTCCTGGACAGGATATTTCTAATTTTGGCAATGTTCCGGAGGTGAAAGAAGGAAATCCTAGAAACCTGTTTAATATGGGATTTAAATGACATATCCTGGTCAAAAATAACACCAAAGTTTTTTACTTTATTACCGGAGGTCATTGTAATGCCATTCAGGTTAAGTGATTAACTAAGCAGTTTCTTTTTTAAAGACTCTGGTCCAAAGACGACAACTTCTGTCTTGTCTGAATTTAGAAGCAGAAAATTTAAAGTCATCCAAGTTTTCATGTCTTCAAGACATGCTTGTAGTCTATCCAACTTGTTGGGCTCATCAGGATTCATGGATAAGTAAAGCTGATTATCATCAGCGTAACAGTGAAAATTTATCCTATGCTGATAATTTGACCTATTCGAAGCATATATATAGTAAAGAGAATTGGCCCAAGTACTGAACCCTGTGGTACTCCACAATTAACCCTGGAGTTTAAACATGATTTTTCATTTACAAGAACAAACTGGAATCTGTCAGAAAGAAAAAAAGTTTAAAACCAGCCTAGCGCTGTTCCCCTGATCCCTACAGCATATTCCAGCCTTTTTAAGAGAATATTATGATCGACTGTATCAAATGCAGCACTGAGATGTAAGAGGACAAGTACAGATACAAGTCCATTATCTGAGAAATAAGAATATTAGTGACTTTCAGCAGAGCTGTTTCAGTGCTATGATGAGCTCTGAAGCCTGACTGAAACTCTTCAAACAGGTCATTGCTGTGTAAATGCTCAGACATTTGATTAGCAACTATTTTCTCAAGAATTTTAAATAAGAATGGAAGACTGGATATTGGTCTGTAATATTTCAAGTCATCTCGATCAATTGAAGGTTTCTTAAGTAAAGGTTTAATTACAGCTACCTTAAAGGCTTGTGGTACATATCCATTTACTAAGGATAAATTAATCATACCTAAAATGGGGCTGGTAATCAGAGGGAACACTTCCTTAAATAATTATGTTGGGATAGGGTCTAACATACAAGTTGAAGGTTTAGATGAAGCTAATATTTCTGATAACTCAGGAAGCTCCACAGGATCAACACAGTCCAAACAGAAATCTGGTTCTGCAGTTATTTCCAATGTTGTCTCACTTGCAGAGGATGAAGTAATCATCTTTAGGAGTGTGTCAAAAATTTTATTTTTAATAAAATCAATTTTATTTTGGGAGAATCCTATAAAGTCATGACCGCTGAGGGCTAAGGGAGTGGATGGCTCAGCAGAGCTATGACTCTGTGTAAGTTTAGCAACTGTACTAAAGAGAAACCTAGGATTGTTCTCTTCTATTAATGATGAGAAATAAGCTGTTCTGGCTTGGCGAAGAGGCTTTTTATACAACAGTAGGCAGTAACACTATGAACAAGAGAATCAATTTGTGAAGGGGAAGAAACAAAATTATTGCCCTCCACTGTGTTTTTCTGTGATAATGAGAAAATTAAAAGTGGAACAGATTCTTTAAAAGTTGTTACAGCATTGTCTGATAATGATCTACTATAATGAAATTTTCTTTCAGGTGTGGAGTACTCGGTTAAATTAAACTCAAAGGTTATTAAGAAAGTCAGACAGGACAGGGTTATGAGAGAATATTGTTATGTCTTTACACTCAATGTCATATGTCAGCACAAGGTCCAGAGAATGAAGACAAAGGTGGGTAGGTTTGTTAATGTTTTGTGCAAAGCCAATTGAGTCTAAGATAGCATTAATGGCCATATTTAGGCTATCACTTTCAATATCAACATGAATGTTAAAATCCCCCACTATAATAACCTTATCTGTATTTAACACTAAATCAGATAAAAGGTCTGAAAACTGATCTAAAAATTGAGAATAAGTACCTGGTGGATGGTACAAGACAACAAACATAAGTGGTTTTAGTGCTTTGCAATTTGGACGAGGAAAACAAAGGATTAAATATTCAAAAGAGTTGTAGCTATTGATTGGTCTGGGACTAGTCAATAAATCAGACTGAATGATGGTTGCTACTCCTCCCCCTCGCCCAGTATTTCGAGGAATGTGAGAATTTAAATAATTAGTAGGAGTTGACTCATTTATAGTAACATAATCCTCTTGCTGCAGCCAGGTTTCTGTGAGGCAAAATAAATCAATCTGATTGTCACAAATCAGGTCACTAACTAGCAAAGTCTTGGAAGAGAGAGATCTTATGTTCAGTAAGCCACATTAGTCAGTCAGTCAATCATTTTCTACCATTTATTCCATAGTGGGTCGCGGGGGAGCTGGTACCTATCTCCACCAGTCTATGGGCGAGAGGCGGGGTACACCCTGGACAAGTCGCCAGTCCATCGCAGGGCAACACAATGTGGTAAGCCACATTAATTATCCTATTAATATATTACCAGTTATCTGAGGGAAAGCATTTATAGCACTGCAAAATTCATCATCTTTTTCCTGCCAGTGATAACTATAAGACATAGCCACAACCTGGAAACAAAGGTTGTTATACGAGTGGAATGTCATTAAGGTCTTGAATTAAAAAACAAACTGGTAAAGGCAAGTCACATGTATCTCCCCACACAAATGTGTATCTATGACTGGCTTGCAGATAAAATGCAGATCCATTTGTTTTAATTAGGTTTGAAAGCCTAAGGCTCTCACTCACAAAGGGACATTGATTTTTTGTAAATATTGAGTCACAAGGTTTGACTCCTATTATGCAAATCTTGGTTATGAATTATGGTATTTCCAGCTAGCTTTGGGCATCAGATATATTTCCAAAGATTCAAACCTATTGCTAACTTAAGTGCTAACTTTCAAGGACCAGTGGTGGTATCATTATGCTCAGGGTCAGTTTAGTTGCCAGAGGTACTGTAGAGGTGCACTGCACAAAGTGTTGGAGGTAATGAAGATAGATAACTATCTTCAAGTTGATTAACTTGACCTTAAATCAACAGCCAAACTGGGTGTTCCACCAGGGCAATGACCTCTAACACACATTAAAACTGCTCATGTAATGAATAAAGCAGGCAAACATAAAGCTTCTGGATTGGCCCCGACCCCAACCCTTTCAGAAAAATGCTTGCTAGGCTCAAAATCCAGCCAGGAAACCTACCAGTTTAAATGAACTCTACCAATCCTATCAAGAACAGTGGTCAATTAGTGCCAGGACCTGTAAACTGAAAGTGTGTGGTGAAGGTGCAGCTTGCTAAGGGATATATAACCAAATATTAGATGTTTATATTTGAGTTTGTGTGGATTGGTATTAAATTCACAATTAATTCAAGGTTGTACATCAAATTGTATTTTTTTTAAATTATTAAAATAATTTGCTGTATAATCAGTTTACCCTGAAAACAGTGCAGTCGAAATAAATCATTAAAAGTCCAAAATAATATGGCATTCAGGTCCACTGTGAGTAAATCTCTGACCAAAACTGTATATGTATTTTCTTTGTCTTAGCTGCTGTCAAGTTATTTACATAGCAGTAAAACTGCATATTTACTTTTCTTCCTCAAATTAACACTTAACGCTAAATACTCTCACAATGTCTGAGAATTCCCTAAAACCACATTGGGGTTTCTAAATGTGACTTTACAGCACTTTACTCCCTTATTCCCATTTTTCTCTTCTGCCTTCACCCTTATCTGTCTTCCCACTAACAGCACGTTTGTACATACAAGAGGACTGAAATAGATGGTGGACCAGCCAAACTATACAAAGAGGACATCTGAGGCAGCGTGCTAAGAATAAGGACATGAGTCAACAGTGCTGTTCCAAAAGAGAAGGGACAAACACCTGACGGCGACACATTTGACCAAAAAAACAACTAAAAGTCGGTCAGAATGCAAGGCGTTATTTCTATTGTGCTAGTTATTGTTTGTTTAGTTATTGTCCTTGTGATGTGTGTTGTGTCATAAACTCAGAAAACATTTCCATCCTAAAGCATCCCTCTTTTCTAGAATCTAAAAAAAGATACAGTATGATAATATATGTAAAGTGACTAGAAACATTCTTCTAATCAAAGTCATCCTGAAGGTTCAAACTTGGTTCAATGTTCATCTTTAACAAGCAACCACAGTGTCTGGAGCATACTTCCTTAAGCTTTACACATTATTCTTATAAAAAGCAAGTCAAACTAATTGGAGACTTCTGCACCTACTTTTTCACAGCTATAATCCCCAGTTCAGGTCTCCAAATCCAGCTACTGATAGCTGGGCAGTACCTATGTTCCTCTAAAAATGGTAACACACAAATTATCCATCTTTTTGTCACAGAGGGTGCAACTGTGGCACAGAGCATAAAAATCAACAGTTAACAGCCAATTAGAAGTGACCCGTTTAAACGTTCTGGAGGATTCAACCCCCACAAACACAAAGACACTTTTAAAGGGTTCCTTCTCAACATTTGAAATGGTTTTCCTCTTTCTTGCTGTGTGTGTCCCCAGTATCATTCTAGCATTTACTTTTGCCCTTTTGTGGTCAGTTCTTTTTCACTGTGGAAATGTTAAAATATCTATTATCTGTCTAAAGCCCTGTTATTTTAAATTAAACATTTTCATATCTGTAAACCAAAATTCTGTAAAATTATAATGTTTCTGAGTCAATGGTGGTTTACTCTCTTTGTTACACATAATAGGGCTGCTATGGTGCAGGCAGGGTTGTATAAGACTGTATTTTACTTGACAAAAGCAGTGCATGCAGATGGTGCAGCTGAAAGCTCTCTTGTTTTTGATTTGTTTGTCCTATTTGGTTATTTGTAGAGGTTTACCTAAACCACTCATTACCTGGGGCTCGTTTAGACAGATGAATCTTAATTGCAGTACTCTATTACAAAGATTGAGATCAACCACAGAAGATCTCTGACAAATAATATACAGTGCCTTGTGAAAGTATTCGGCCCCCTTGAACTTTTCAACCTCTTGCCACATTTCAGGTTTGAAACATAAAGATATAAAATAAAATTTTTGTGAAGAATCAACAAGTGGGACACAATCGTGAAGTGGAATGAAATTTATTGGATGTGTCAAACTTGTTTAACAAATAAAAAACTGAAAAGTGGGGCGTGCAATATTATTCGGCCACCTTGCGTTAATACCTTGTAGCGCCACCCTTTGCTGCAATTACAGCTGCAAGTCGCTTGGGGTATGTCTCTATCAGTTTTGCACATCAAGAGACTGAAGTTCTTGCCCATTCTTGCTTGCAAAACAGCTCAAGCTCAGTGAGGTTGGATGGAGAGTGTTCGTGAAGAGCAGTCTTCAGCTATTTCCACAGATTCTCGATTGGATTCAGGTCTGGACTTTGACTTGGCCATTCCAACACCTGGATACGTTTATTTGTGAACCATTCCATTGTAGATTTGGCTTTATGTTTTGGATCATTGTCTTGTTGGAAGATAAATCTCCGTCCCAGTCTCAGGTCTCTTGCAGACTCCAACAGGTTTTCTTCCAGAATGGTCCTGTATTTGGCCCCATCCATCTTCCCATCAATTTTGACCATCTTCCTTGTTCCTGCTGACAAAAAGCAGGCCCAAACCATGATGCTGCCACCACCATGTTTGACAGTGGGGATGGTGTGTTCAGGGTGATGAGCTGTGTTGCTTTTACGCCAAACATATCGTTTTGCATTGTGGCCAAACAGTTCGATTTTGGTTTCATCTGACCAGAGCACCTTCTTCTACATGTTTGGTGCGTCTCCCAGGTGGCTTGTGGCAAACTTTAAACGAGACTTTTTATGGATATCTTTGAGAAATGGCTTTCTTCTTGCCACTCTTCCATAAAGGCCAGATTTGTGCAGTGTACGACTGATTGTTGTCCTATGGACAGACTCTCCCACCTCAGCTGTAGATCTCTGCAGTTCATTCAGAGTGATCATGGGATCAGTCTTCTCCTTGTTTGAGATGAAAGTTTAGAGGGACGGCCGGGTCTTGGTAGATTTCCAGTGGTCTGATACTCCTTCCATTTCAATATGATTGCTTGCATAGTGCTCCTTGGGATGTTTAAAGCTTGAGAAATCTTTTTGTATCCAAATCCGGCTTTAAACTTCTCCACAACAGTATCTCGGACCTGCCTGGTGTGTTCCTTGGTCTTCATGATGCTCTCTGTGCTTTGAACAGAACCCTGCGACTATCACAGAGCAGGTGCATTTATACGGAGACTTGATTACGCACAGGTGGATTCTATTTATCATCATCAGTCATTTGGGACAACATTTGATCATTCAGAGATCCTCACTGAACTTCTGGAGTGAGTTTGCTGCGAAAGTAAAGGGGCCGAATAATATTGCACACCCCACTTTTCAGTTTTGTATTTGTTAAAAAAGTTTGACACATCCAATAAATTTCATTCTACTTCACAATTGTGTCCCACTTGTTGCTGATTCTTCAAAAAAATTTGAATTTTATATCTTTATGTTTGAAGCCTGAAATGTGGCAAACGGTTGAAAAGTTCAAGGGGGCCAAATACTTTCGCAAGGCACTGTACCTAGAGTTGCCGAAAGAGGTGACTTGATGGTTTATACCTTACAAGCAACTTGTAAATATATTTAGGCCCAAGACCATTCAGTGTAAGGTTTATCACTATATGCTCTGTAGTTTTGTCAAGACAAAAATAAAGATTGTATGGTATGTCATCAGCATGCATATGGTAAGCAAGGATAGGAGTAACGGCATTACTAATGGCATTACTTTTTTCAATAACGAGTAATCAAACAAATTACTTTATTTAGCATTACAATGCCGTTACCATTATCGACAATTAAATGGGGTGCCTTAAACTAAAGCTACTCATTGAAGCTTTTGTCATCTGTCATGGCTCACAGCCACAGGAGCTAAGCCTGTTTTCTTTAGTGAAGGGAGGAGCGAGGGGCGAGACAATCGCATAAGTGATGATAACTGACTAAGGTAGAGTAAGCTTTCATTGTAAGCCAATCAGAGGCAGTGTTCAGTTTACACACAAACGCACACGGCAGCCCCGCTCACGCAAACTAGCAGATGGAAGCTGCAACAATGGTGCGTCTGGAGATTGAGTTTTCAAAGTGGAAGTACAGACATTACTTTATTCTCCTTGAGGTAAAAGGCAAAAACGCACATGTCAAGTAAATATTAAACGTTCGGTGTAAGTAGGCTACTTGTCTATGTAATTCCACTTTATGCAACTGGCTTTTGAAACCTTAGACAAAAATCTAAATTCGTAGACATATTTAAACTTTAAAAAAGTAACACAATAGCTACTTTCCCTGTTACTTTTATAGTGGAGTAACTCAGTTATTAACTCAGTTACTTTTTGGGAGAAGTAACAAGTAATTATAACTAATTACTTTTTAAAAGTAACATGCCCAACACTGATGGTAAGAGATGATGTAATACTTTACAATCTGAGTTGGGAAGAGCATATAGATATTGAATAAAGGTGACTCGAGAATGGTGCCTTGAGGAACACCTCCTGTGGTCTGTATTTGCTGTGATATGTAGTGCCAAAGTGAAACAAAGTCAAGTATGACAACATTTTTGCACACTACCAGACAATCCCACCCACTTTGCCAGTTTATCAATCTGTATGTTATGATTAACTTTGCCAGCAGCAGTACTTCCAGTAATACTTAGATAGATGTTGTAGAATCATCTCTGTTAACATATACTGTATGCCATTTAAAACTTTTACCAATGCAGTTTCAGTGCAGCAAAATCTGAAAGATAAAATTACACAGAAAAACAAATTTTCAAATTTTTTTAGAGAAATAACAAGAGAAATTAAGTAAATTCTAAAGAATATTGTATATTTGAATTTCCTTTCGGCTTTTTCTTTAAATAAATTTCATCTTGACCCTTTCTTTCTAGGGGTGGCTGAAAAGTTTGAGAACAAAGTGTTTTCAGCAGACTTAAAAGTTAAATTTTAAATTCGGGATTGAGTTTCTCCTGTCATCCTAAATTTCTCATATGTCAGATTCTATTTGGCTTTTCACACTAAAGAAACTTTTTTTAATGTGTGGCTGGAATAAATATACAGCGCAACCCGCCTGACCCACTTCAACTACTTTGTGGCTTTAGTGTTATGTTCTTCTGACTAAAAGCAGTTTTTCCGCTGCCTCTTAAGCATTCAAAACAGATTTCCTTTCAAGATGTTTTAAAAGCACACTGCTTCTGTTAGTTATCAGCTGCAAGTGATGAAAGGCTTTCTAACTTCTCAGCTTTAATCATCACACTAAAGTTTGTTGAATTTAAAAACAGGGTTACGTAAGGATGTTCATTCCCTCTTCAGACAGAGATTAAGTGTTGATTTCTTTTAACCATCACCACCGTGTTATTGTGACCATGACAAGTGGTGTTTTAGCTTGATAAAAGCAGCATTGGGCAGACTGTGGTGTCTCATGATGGCGGATGAAATCACTTTGCTGTCTAAGCTGCATCCCAACATGATTTTCAGCTTGGTGCCATTGACAAAACACCTGCTACAGCATCCATATTTTCAACAGCTCCACCCATCAGTTTTTGGGGACTGTTGATTTTTGCCTTTGTCCTCTATCATTAGAATTAATAGGCTCTTGCTCTCTGCCTGTTCTCCTTCTCTGTCAAATGACATCCCGCACCGTGCCAATTGTGATTGGGCTGACTCACAAGCAAGTGTTGGCTGCCAACTACTACCCTCCTGACTTCAATACTTGCACTGAAACTGTGGAATCTAAGCTGTGGAGAAGCAAGCTGAAAAAATTTAGAAAATGTTCCCATATAACTGTGTTAAATTGCTATTTTAGGTCAGTATTCACTTAGTCTGAAAGAAGACATGGGACATTATAAAAACATACAACAGAACTTGCCTAAAGTTGCTTCTTTTCTTCTCTGTTTGCCAATGTTTTTCTTCTAAAACTTTAGTCTGGCTAGAAAGAGGTTATAAATTAATAATTTGTTCCCCATAGAGCACCAGAGTGAGTCATTCCTCCAATTACAACTTGCAGAAAGTAAACACAGAAACACATAAAGGCAGGCAGAGAGCTCCCCTGAGGTGAACCACCCACCTCCTTTTTACATATCACACGATAATACACAACCTACCCCCGTGCTTGTTTCATACATGGCAAACTTCTGCCAACAAGAAACAGTGTCACATTACAAGCATTTCTCCCCATTTTTTCTTGTGATTAAAATTGTTTTGTAGGCCTGGACATCTTTGCTTCATTTATATTTGATGGAAAGGTGCACTGCTGCTCTAAATAGTGGTTGTAATGGCTCATATGAGAAATGTAATATGCGGCCTAATGATGAAAATAGACAGCTTGTGTCAGGGCAAATGAATGGTGTGCACGCTGTGCTTGGATTGAGCCATGAGACATTGGTGGCCAGGCCTCATTAGCTTGAAGGGGCCAAGGTTGTCAGACCTAACACCACACACAGTTGTGCACAAGCGTGCACACAAATGCACACTAAATCTGCATAACTTCACCCATGTTCTTTAGCGTGTGAAATGTAAGGTAGCAATTAATTATCCACATTATGCATAGGCACCCATTTAGGTTGAGTTAAGGCAAGGTCATCCGTACACCTTTCCTGGGCGGACGTCACCATCACACCTAAATGTTCACACTCACAGTTGCTGACACAAACCGATTAGCCTTTAAATGTGTTTTTAGTGCTGTGCATAATTTAGTAAGGCTCCCTTCCATCTCTTGGTGTTGCATGATTGGTTAAATATTTTGATTTAACTACATGTTCCTTATTACTCTGAGACTGACCTTTCCAACTTAACAGAGAATGTAATGTGATGTTAGAATTCGAAGTGGTAAAGTCAGAGGTTTACCATCATTCCCAAGCTCAAAATCCAATATAGCTGCTGTTCATTAAAAAAGAGTGATAAAAATGGTTTATTACACTTATGACGGTTTGCATATTAAAAAATCAAGTTCTCACACAACCTCCTTTAGTGAACATCTTGTTACTCGTAAAATGAGTTATAATTTTGCTCAAAAGTTTAAAAAAATCTTTTTATGCCATATGTTGCCTTGCAAATGTTTTCATACCCAATAAACTCCAATGTATTTTATTGGAATTTTACTTGATTGATCAACATGGCTGACCAACACATAGAACCATGTAACTGTGCAACACAAATTAAAAAGTAAAATTTTTATTACTAATAAAATCTAAAAGGTTTATGAGTCAATACTTTATTGCAATTATAGCAGCAGGTCTTTTAGGGTATGTCTATCAGTTTCACACACTAAAGACTGAAATTGTTGCCCATTCTTTTTTTATCAATTAGCCCAAGTTCAGTCAGATATAATGGAAAACATCTCTGAAATTCAGTTTTCAAGTCTTGCAACAAACGTTTTAGTTGAATTTAGAAGGGGGCTTTGAGTGGGCCAGCCTAACACATGAACATGGATGTGTGTTTAGGGTTGTTGTCCAGTAACCAGGTTAACCTCTGTCCCAGTTTCAACTCCTTTGCAGCCTTTAAAAGGTTTTCTTTTAACTTCATCTATCTTTTCATTAACCCTGGTCTTACAGCATGACGCTGCCACTGCCATGTTTCACAGTAGCCATGGTGTGTTGAGACTGCATTTAACATGTAGAACAAATGTTTTGTTTTGGTCTCATCGGAACAGAACATCTTACTTGACATGTTTGCTGTGTCTGCTAGATGGCCAAAGTACTTACAAACCAACCTATCCAAACTTTGCAAGAAATCCTTTCATCACATGGTTGTAACCTAAACCTTCACCAACCCTGGTGCACCTAAACCTCTACTGCCCCCGACCCTCCCTAGCTCCACCATGCCCCAAATACCCAACCCACCCTCTTAGTTTATAATCAGAGTTGCCGAGCTAAGCAGACTGAAAGCACAGGAAAGACAGTGGGGGCCGGTGCTCGACAACACCCCCACCTACCCCCATCCCACCCCCATTCAGCGCAGTCAGAGGGCCGGTCTGTGCGGCGAAAGCTCAGATTACATCCCACATAATGAGAGACCTGGCTCAGCAGGCTGTGCTTCTCTGTCTCCTCTCTCTTTCAGGCTGACCCACTGTGGTATTATTGCTGAAGTCCTGTTCTGTTCTGTTCTGTTGTGTACCTCTCTGGTTACCACATAGCCAACTCCCAGCACAGCTGCTCTACATGTCATTCTGTGACCGACGAACACAGATGCACATGTATGTTTGTTCATGAAAGGTTGTAAGAGTTTCTGGCACTATTAAGGCCCCATGAAGGTCAGCAGCATCAAAAGCAATGTATGCAGTCACCGGAAGAAGCTTGTATAACTTCTTTAAATTTTAAGTTCTTGTTCATAAAAAACACAATGACATTTGACAGTCATTTGTCCCTTATAAGGTGTTAAAATAAAAAGAATGTTAAGCTAGCCAAATCCTATTTTCATGTTCAGAAATTCAAACTGCTAAATAAAACAATTTTCAAGGATTTTCAACGAGGTTAAGTTGCCTCAGTGGTGGCCAGCATCTCCTCTCTTAACGCGTCTTTAACAAAATGCTGCATGAAATGTTTGAATGTTCCCTCAATAACTTCATAACTATTAAAAGATAGGTGTAAATAAGTTGTTTTGGGCATAAATATATTAATCCACTGCTGATGTGTGTTACTTGGAGGCTTTTTTATCTGCTTAAGTCTTTAAAGTAACTTTTTTTTTCTTTCTTTCAGGAAGGATAATATTGATTATGCATCCATTAGTGTAGAACTGTGTGGAATGAAGAACCTCTGGGGCTTTGTTAGTGAAAACAACATTGTTCATCCACAGATACCACCAGTTCTTTTCCCAAGAGTTTGTCCACCTGCCAGGTTGCATTGCATCGTTTATGCAAAGAACAGAAAAATTGAGCACCCGTTTAAAATAGACTATTTATGTTTCATATTGCCATGATCACTGTTGTTTTCCCTTCATACTCAAAGTTCACACCAACATGTGCACCAACATGTTTAAATGAGAATCTTCATAAATAACCATAATCCACTAGAAAACATTGAACTTAATATGCAGTTTTTTACATGACAAACTTCAACTGGGTTCAGCTCTACCTGGCATCATTAAACTGCCCTCTAATCAGGAGTGAATAAAAGATGTGAACTGATATTTTTTGGGAAAAAACTCACAGTTCTAGTCATAGCTACTCTATGCAAAAAAAGAGCTGCAACATTTCTCCTCAAAGCAACAGCTGTATGCATTTGCGTGTGTTGTCATGCAGGCACTATTCAGGCTGTTACCCATATGCCTCTCCTCCTAACTATTAATACGTAATATAATTAGTGTTTTTTGCACTAGGCTGTGCATCACTGTTCAGAAATCTGCTGATTTCTGTGAGAATATCTTGGTGGGTTTGCAGGTAGCCTAAAACAAAGACTGGTAGAGGGGGGAAGCTGCAGCTTTCTTTTCTCTGAACATTGTACATTTTCAAGTATAGCCAAACGTTCAGCTCATATCATTTAATTCATTGAAGAGGCCAGAACCTCAAGGCACAATTAAAGTGACCACAATAAGAAACGTAGTCTTAATGGACCGCCTTTCTGTCAAAGCTTCTGACTCATTTTCAACAGTTAAAGCGGGAAAATATTAAAATGAGAGTAGATTTTTGGGGAACTCTGCAAATATTAAAAACATGATATGTCAGTAAAGAGAACAGAAGATAATTCAATAGATGTAAATAAATGAGCAAAGACCAGGTTGTAAATGGTGGGCGATGACAAAATGAATCTGTTAATTAATGAGCAACATTGTGACCTATTTTTCTTTTTTTTATTACATCTATGATGACTAAAACTGAACTACTTCATGTTGCAAAAGTGAACTCTGACCTTAGAAGGTAAATCCTGAACAGAAATGTATTTCCTTTTAACCTGTGAAAACTGAACTTAGAAGTAAATTGTATTTAGGGATAACTTAATTCTTTCATGCACCTAAATAATTTGAGATGTGGTAGCATACATTTCTTGTTTGCTTTGGTCACCTAAAATCCACAAATATGGAACCCTGAACAAGCAACATTTTCCCCTGTTGTCCAAATACTCTGACACACAACACAATGTACTGACTTTTTTAAGTGTGATTGGTCAGTCAGGCTGTAGAAGGCTGAAAAAGCAGAAAAGCAAGTATGACTGCAAGAGAACAATGGTGGTCCTCTAACAGGATCTACATGGACTTATCAGATAGACACCATTGTTAACATCTGAGGCTGAGACAAGACAAACTCGTGAGGACAAATCAGGTGAAGCTGAGCTTTTCACAAACACAATAAATAACTCTGAAAAAAGTTTAATGTTTTTCATTCAGATCATACTGGAAAAACCAATGCTTCCTATCAATAGTTAACTTTTGTGTTTGTTTTATAATATTGTTTTATATCTCCAGGAAATATGGGCCACGTCTTGCTGTGGTGTCCTTATATCTTTAGAAATTATAGGTAAAGATGTTTTAAATTACATAATATTAATCATGACTGCTGCTAATGAATCATATAAATCATTAACATGATTTGAAAAGAAAAGAAAAGAAAAGGAAAAGGGGGGGGTACAGGCCAACACAAAGTAGTGTAAAATTGTACAATCAAAAGACAACGATAAATGGTTTACATTTTATTTACAAATAAATATCTGAAAAGTTTGTTGTGAATTTGTATTAAGGCAATATTTTATCGAATCACTTTTTGCTGCCATTCCAGCTTCAGATCTTTTGGGGTGTCTCTACCAGCTTTTCACATCTAGAGCTTATAAATAATTGCCAGTTTTTCTTTCCAGATAGCTAAAACGTAAGTCACACTGGTAGGAATAGGAATTTGACTGGACCATTTAACACAAAAATATGCTATTGCAGCTCTGGCTGCATGTTTGCTGTATGTTCATGGTGGTAATAGCGTTTTAGGATGATGCGCTGTATTGTTTTTCTGCCAGACATAGCGTTATGCTTGGTTGAAAGGTTTGGCCTCATCTGACCAGGAAACCGTCTTCCAAGTACTTGCTGTGTCCCCTACATGTTTTGCATCTTCTAATACCTTTGTTTCAACAATACCTACTTCTTTCCACTCTTGTCCACATTTGTCGCGTGTGTGGCTAAATGTTGTTTTGTCAACAGATTTTCCCATCTAAGCTGTGGATCTCTGCAGCTCTCTTCAAGATACCATGTACCCACAAGCTGCTTCTATTAATGCTCTCCTTGCCCAAACTGCCAGTTTAAGCGGTAGGCCAATTGTGGGTCGATCTGATGTTGTGTCACGCTTATGCAGATTGTAGATTGAACAGTTTGAATGAGATGTTCAAAGTTTGGGTTATAGTTTTATCACCTAGCCCTGCTTTAAACATCTCCATAACATTATCTCTTACCTTAGTAGAACAGCTGTTCTACTAAGGCCTTACTAATTGGTTGACTTCTAAAGGCAATTAGTCGGACTAGAATTTATTTAGGGTTATTGAAAATGAATGCACGCCAAAACAAATTCCTTGTATGTCCAAAAACGTACTTGGCAATAAAGCTTTTCTGATTCTGATTCTGATTCTGAAATCCACAATTTTCTTTTTTTTTTTAAATAAAAGAACATTTATTCAGTTTGTTTTTACAATTGTACACTACTTTGTGTTAGTCTATCACATAAAATCCCAATACACTGCATTGGAGTTTGAGGCTTTAACATGACGAAATGTGCAAATGTGCAAATACTTTTGCAAGGAATTGCAAGTCTCAATTAGTCAGGAAGATAAGATAAAGGCTGCATATATTTAACTCTTTAAAAGAGCGGAAAACTCTGTCCGTAGATTCTAAAAAGTACCTTGTTTGTAACAAGACCTAAAACAGCTCTGAATTAAGTGGTAAAAAGTTAAAAGTATCTACTATAGTTTCTACTCTGGTTCCTACAAAGCCATAATCATTTTCTTCAAAATGATGATTATCAGTATTATCTTTACTAATCATCACCATCTATCCTGATTGGTTTAATGAGGGAAAACCTTCTCGGCCGGTGATGTGACTTCAGTGAGTGTCTCCTCTTT
Source organism: Girardinichthys multiradiatus (assembly GCF_021462225.1). Classification (NCBI taxonomy): domain Eukaryota; kingdom Metazoa; phylum Chordata; class Actinopteri; order Cyprinodontiformes; family Goodeidae; genus Girardinichthys; species Girardinichthys multiradiatus. The sequence goes on along the minus strand of NC_061817.1, from coordinate 18,591,815 downwards.
CATCCCTTAAAACCATACTGAAACCCTGGCCCCTTTTCTGGAAGCACAGTGCGTGCAGAACCATGACAAAACATGGCTCCTTTATAAACACACAGACCCATTCACAACACAGCTCACAAACCTACTAACTCGCATGTCGGCCAGCTTTGTGTTCCTCCAAATTTTCAGAGGACAAAGGCCATTAGCATTATGAAAAGCTAGGCTGGGGCCTCAGTGAGCTTGTGAATGAATGGGTGAGTATTTATATTTCAGTGCATCAACAAAATATGTGCCTATATGTGCCGACGGGAACAGGCCTGTGTTTGTAAGCACCATATGAAATTTGTGTGGATGCCCTTCTCTTCCCTAAATCCCAGGCAAATCATCTGTATTTTCCCTCAGAAGTACATTTGTTTGTGTTATGTGAGTATGCGCAATAAAAGGAAGGAGTGAGGTCACAGACATTTGCCACAAAGGCTCCCAGCCTAAGGTCTACTGGAGTACAAGTGGTCTTTGTCAAGGCCATGTGTGGAGTGTTCTGTGCTGCATTACAATTAATCTGAGAGAGAGCGGAGGGGAGGAACAGCAAAAAGGCTTCAGCAGCTTCTTTTGATTAGCAGTAAAGAGTTTTAACCTTGCGCCCCAGCTGCCTTTACATGCTGTCAGCAGGACGCCTGAAACATTACCTGTACCTTTTGTCTCATTTTGAAACTCTTTTTCTTTCATAATACTTCATATTTGTGTGCCACACTTGTTTTACTGTTAGAGGAATACTGTTGACTCATACTTGTAGTTATAGAGTAAATGTTAGAGAAGTTGGCATTGGGACCTGCTGTGGGATGTCACCAAGATGGCGGTCTCAAGATAATCTAAAATTATTATTATCATTTTATTTTCATAATTATTACACAAAATTAACTGCAACTGTGCTTTACAAGGTAGCTCTTGAATTAAAACAAACATTGTTTATGCATTACTTTTCATATCACTCAAGAAGTTAGTTTAGACAGGTTGAAAATAAATCATTCGTGCTTATAGTTTTCCACCTAAAAATTCCTAGGTAAATTTGTGTTTTCTATGTGAACGAGTTCACATTCCTTTTTCATTTTTATGAATTTAGGTCTTCCAGAATAGATGTTAACTGATTCTGTTATTTGTTAATTAGCACATCACTGGGTTGTCACATAGCATTTTGAAGGTTGGTCTTATCCAGCTAATTAACACCACTTTCACCCTGTTTCTTATGTTGCTGCGTATGATTCCATATCTAAAATTGGGCTGAATGTGGAAAAATTAAATGCATTTTGGGACATCAAGTCCTGTCATGTACATGAAGTATCAGCATCACTTATGAGGCACATCCATCATGTACTGTGTGTATTGGGTTAAAATGTGAGCGATTTACTCTGTTACTTTATGCTGTGGAGTCATTTTTTTCTTTTCTCAAACTAATGGATTACTGTTTTTTATTGTGGCATTTTAAAAGCACTACAAGATTTTTGCTCCACTATAAGATTCTGGTTTCATTACAGCACGTCAGCTGATTAAACCTCCACTCACTTAGAAAGAAAATACCCTCCATGTTGTTATTTTGACAATCAGGTCCTGTCTGTAATACTAAAAACATGAATCTTTTTTGTATTAAGAAGCTAAAGTTTGTTCAAATTTCCTGTCAGGTTACAGCAGGTGTTCAGTCCTGAAGAAAACACAATTTAATGTCACCACAAGGAGCTACAGTCAGAGTACACCTAAACCAAACATAGTCAGTGTTACAATGTTCTCTCATTGTTAGACACCATATATCTCATGCGCTCTACTCTTAGGAAGGCTGTGACGAACTTCCACTACCTTTCAGCTGCTGGAGGCTTCAGCTGTTTGGCCTCAAGTTGTCTGTTATGGTGAATAAAACCAATGCTCTTTTCCAGAAAACACACCGACATCTTAGATCATGTTGGCATTCCTACCCTAGGGGGGAGAGGTTGTCGAGAGAATATGACGCCACAAATATTATGGGTACTTGGCTGGATGATATCCTTTCTTTCAGAGTAAGCATTTAGTAAAAATGCTGAAGGTTAGACTGGCTGTTGATAATCAAATTAGGCTCGTCTTAATATATCTGTCCAAAAGTTGTTCAGGCAATAAATCGAATGCTCATTTCTAAAGTGAACATAGCCATATGCACGCTGCTTCATTGACACTTCAGTTTTGATCCTAGAACGAATGACTGTTTTCTTATAATCTGGATAGCTCTTGTTAAGCCTTTGGAGATATTTCATGTACAAAGTCATACTAGGTAAATTCCCCTCTTATATGATTAAATGTTTAACACCTTCAAATGTTTGTTATGATGTATGGTCCAAATGTTGGCTTTGACTTTGGAGTACCCAGGTTTCATTCTGAACTATGTTGTCTTATTTTTCTCCTCAGTCATGGATACTCATTAGAGCGTACTAAAGTTTACCACTTTTAACTTTTATGAAGATGGTTGTTGTGCTTGTATTATATTGATAATGATTTATTTAGTTTGTTTTTTGATTGTGAGGCTAATGCCAAATGTCTATTCTTGTTGATCACCCATGCAAATGCATGTGCATTTGTTTTTCCCTTTTGCATGTATATCCTGAAACATGTTCTCTCTTTTATGTAACAAGTGCCAAATGAATGCATTGCAATGCAATGAGAAGAGCTTTACAACCCTCTCACTTTTATATTTAGGAGCAGGTTGACAGACATAATGACTCATCAGGCCAATAATAGCTACTGCATCTGTCACTATGTAACTTATACACAGAAACAAAACTACGCATTACTATCAAGGGAAGAATTATTGTAACACATAAGGTGGACAGCACTAAAAGGTTAGTTAGTTGATAACTTTAAAAATACTCTGCTCTGGTATTTTTCCTCACTCTCTCTTTCCCAAGGCAACATGACCAAATGAACCTTCAACGGTACTGTACTAGTCATGTGTTTTACATGACCATGTATTAGTGTGTGAAACTGTACTACTTATGTATTTGAGGCAAATCTGTTTATTCACTTGCATTTTCTGCCTTACCTCACTTTGGAGAGCAAAGTGCAAGCTGGTACAGAAAACCATTAAATTTTAGGATAAAGGCTTGGGGTCAGGGTTTAGAGAATTAATGCTAGTCAATGTAATGTTGTACAATGAAAGACAGTAATAAAGAACACACAGCATCTCTTACTCTGAAATACAAAATACTTTTACGTAAACACTAATGGCAAACACAACCAGGAACTAATCAACATCTGTAAGACTAAATTCAGTCCTGTTTTATCTCACTTTATTACTTTTTACTGGCACCTTCTTCCCTTGAAATGCTCACCCAGGTAAATGAACGGCATCAATTTTGCCCGTCAAAGTCGACTGTAGCTGGAGGTGAAAACTAATGGCTGCTCAGGAAGATGACATGGGCTCTGAGCAGGCATTATATCAGATATTAAATCCAAATTACACCATGTGAGAGAATGGTTCATGGACCACAAAGGACAAAATTAAATTGTCTTGCAACTGCGCACATCAGAGTTTTAAACAATGTGTATCAAACTGTGACTTTCTAAAGTGCTTTGTGATGTTTTATTTAATTACTTTTTAAATTTCATTATTATTTAATTACCTTGTAAAGAAGTTGTGTTTTTTTGGCTTTTTTGGCATTTAATTGTGCCTTTATTTTGAGATAAAAAATCAATTTGTTTTTCTAAAAATGACTATATAGATAATATACATAATTTTCTTAAGATGGCTAGGAATTATTCTAAAATAACAAGGAAACAAATGGGGGTACTTTCTTATAAAAGAAAAGAAGGAAAGTCATGCTGACAACTGATTCGAGCATAAGCAACATCCATCTGTAGACAACACATTATTGTTACATGATATTAATACTGCATGATGAAACACAAGAACCACTCACATACCACATCGGTGTCTCGAGAAAACTTGCTTTATTTTCTCTAAATTATGATAAGAATAGTTTCGTCATTTTAAGATAATAAAACAGTCAACATGTTATGTTGAGAAAATCACACAAAAATATAAAAATAAAACATTGTAGCTAAGGCCATTCTCAGCTGCCTTATTTATAGATTAGCAAACTCAGATCAGAAAATCCTTGCAGGTTACACAGCCCGAAGTTCTTTAGGTAAACATTCTCTTCTCATGTTTTCTTTAAAAAAGCATAGATTAACCTAGAAAGGTAGCATTTTCCTGAAAATTCCTAATGTGCTTTATAACTTTAGGGCTGGTAGCATAGCAGCTTACTCCAGGGAATCAGTTTTATATACTAATGACACAGAAATTCAGTTTTTACCATCATCTGTTTAGTTCATCTTTTTAAAAAATGTTTTAAATCTCGGTTTTAGACTAAAATTAGCCTTTTTGAGCTTTTTCAAGGCATTTGTTGATTGAAAGAAAAAAAAAGATGTATGAATAAACAAAAAGTATAGCATATTTGCATGGAACATGTATTAAAGCTATAGTTTGCGGGGGATTGATTTGAAGATTTTTAATATTTTTATTAAAATAAAAATGCCTTTTATATCTGACAAAAATTAAATTTTATCACTTCATCATGGGTAAAACTGAAGAAGTGGTAAATCTTCATCAGTTTTACCACTCAATCAATGCTGTCTTCAGAAAGTGAGTTAATTAAAAGCAATTCTTTTATGCATACCTTTAGTATGTGACAGATTTGTTGTTTATTTTACAAAGATTTGTTAAAAATAGCATAGGCAGATTTGTTGGTATTTGTTGTGCCCTAACGACAATAACAATGCTTGCTTTCTAGTCATGTTTCAAACTAAGATTAGTAGATTTTTAAGTGTTTTCATTCCTAATTAGTATTGCAGGGGCCTGTAAACTTTTGATCAGCAATTCAGCCTATTTAAAGGAAGAAAACATGCTGCAATGTTTTGTATCAATGCGTGCTCCATACTGAACATAGACCAATGAAAGTAAAAATGAAAGCTGCCTCAAGATGAAACAACATTCTCCATCTGCATCTCCCTATGACCACAGTTGCCAGCAATATTAAAAGATCAAGAGACTTTAGCCAGCCTCCCAGGATGTAAACACAGATGGACATCTGACCCCAGGTTGATCAGACAGACAAAGAGCTATCTAAAACCTTTGAAGTTGAACTCCAAGGTCATGGTAAGTCACTTTCCGATCGTGAAATCCATGGCATTTTTAATCATTATGGGCTCCGTGGAAGACGACCTAAGAGGACTCCCATGCTGACAGAAAAACACAAACAAGCCAGATTGTAATTCACCAAAACGCATTTGGACAAGCTCCAAGGTTTCTGGGAGGAAATCCTTTGGACTGGTGAGACAAAGCTACCACATTAGCTTTATGTTTAAAGAGGGAAAAATAAAGCTTTGAAAGAAAATAACGCCATAGATGATTTCATTATCAAATCACTTCAGTCTTCTATGGCCACACCTTCTTTGGGGGGACAGTTGATCCTCCAGTTTGAATAGGAGTCAATGCAACATCTGGGCTGTTTGGTGGACAAAAAAACCCCAAAATAATCAAACAGGTGTGTTTTGTCAGCTGTAGTTGCATGGATTACAAGGCAAACAACAATTACATGATGTAGCTGCTAGGTAATAATTTGCAAAGTTACAGTAAAAACTTTAATCGAACGTTTAATGAAACGTTTTCCCCTCAAACTCATAAACAACTGCTTTTTGCTTATTTTATGTTTTTATTGCGCCAAACACCCCAGGAGTTGCATGGACTCCCATTCAAATTATGGGGTCTACTTTCCACAAAAAGGGGGTGCGGCCAGAAGTTTCAATCTGTCGTTTCTAATGCGAAACATGAGCATTTTATGGTGTGGTGGTAACAGAGTGGTAACATTTTTACCACTCAAGAGTGGAGTAGAATAGTTCAAAAATTGTTTTTTTCTTAAGTGGCCCTCCACGAACCCAGATTTTTATCTTGTTGAACATCTATCGAAATGTCTGAAAACTCCAGTGTAGAGACCCCACACTTTAAAGAGAGGGCTAAACTACCTGTTCGTAAATGCACATGTCTTTGTGATGTGAAGAGAATGGTTGTTGGTAATGATTGCTACAGGTACTAGGTACTACCACAAAATAATAAATTAAATGTATAATATTTTCCCCAAGCTATTTTTATTTGTTTAGATATGAAATACTAATGTAACACAATAATAAAAGACAAAGGCTGATGTGTGAAATGTGGAAAAAACAACAGAGATGCCGAGTTATTTCAGACATAGTTTTTTTTTTTTGTTCATTAGTACCAACAAATTTACTTCAACCCAGGGTTTAATTAAAACTGGACAGACCAGCTTCAGCTGTCTCTGCAACCTGTTCTGTTTGTCTCACCTTGTCTTGTTCCCTTTTCACTGAGCTATGTCTTTTCCCTGATTTGTCCGGGACACGGCAAAGCTCAGGGGTCAACTGTCATGTGATACCTACACAGACTTGCTGCCTAAGCTGCTCAGTGTTGAGCACGGGGTTGTGGGATCTGACAAACCCATTAATACAGTTCACTCACACACAAACACAGAGGCCTTGATTAGATGTGAGCTGCACGTGAGGATTTTGCCTGTAGTCGGATTAAAGACATTTGAGGACTTGCATACGTACGAGAAAGCACACGTGTATCCGTGGACATCTGTGGAAAATGTAATTTATCTCTCTGTTTACCTGTTGATTATTAATCGCTGGCTAAAAATATAAAACTACTTCAACCGTGCAGCACAGTTTACCTTTACACAGCAGCTTTAATGTTCTGCTCTCTTTCTCTGGGAAATGTTTTTCAGCTGGTATTTTAATACAGCAGAGGGAAACAAGTTGACAGTGTCCCTGCCATTCAAACAGTAGGGGTGGGAGCGGTTCCATAACAAACAATGAAAGCATTGATTATTATTCCCACTCTCTCATGGCACTGAGGCACAAGCCCTGGGGGGAAAGAAACCTGACTGCAATCCAAAAATAGTTCAGTGGCAACTTCTATCTTGCACTCTGTCTCTGACAAGCCCAGGCCCTTTCCTTCCATTTCAAGTGGTGAACACTTACGTAAGAGCTCTGGAAATAAGGTCAGACTCAGAGTGGTTAAAATATTCATTACAGATAACGGTGCACAACTGTGTCACATCAAAACTAAAGACATGAGCTGATTATATACTGATAACCAACTGGAGTGAAAATGTTTTTGTGTGTTCATGATGCAGTTTTTGGTAGCTTATGACTTGCTGAGGAAAATATTTGACATCTGCATTTTCCAAGTCCCCGTGGCACCGTATGTTGAATATAAGTATGAGCTGAATATGAGTATAAGTGACCAACTAATTATGTGAGGGGACCACATTAGTTACATGATGCTGAGAAGGGTATTATCAGGCACAGGTGCAAGATGGCAGTAGAAGCATGCATTAATAAAAATACAACATGTGCCCTTGTGTGGGAATTTTTTTTTTTTTTTTTTTATGAACCAGGGACCAGGCAATGAAGATGTGCACACATGTTTCTTGTGTGGCTGCAGAAACCAAAGCAAGCAGTGTGATTTTGCACTTGCAGAATTTGAACACTTCCACTTAGCATCTCTCATCCTGCATGAAGTCACGTAGTATAGCTATGGGCCCTTATTGACAAAGAGCTAGATAGATGGCTGACAGGTCACATGTTTGAATTGTTATGTGGAAAGATTCCAAGAATTTAGACAAAACTGCACCAGCATCAAGTTGGTGTTGTTGTTTTTCACTTGCACTGACCAAAAACAGAAATCTGCATGTTTGCCCTCAAATGAAGGTTGTTTTTCCATGTTTGCAGTATTAACAAGCACTTACTATTGAGCGAGTTCCCTTTATAAAAGCCTGACTATGTGATGTCAGCAGTGAGAACAAGTTTGTTACCTAAAGTGTTCAACTGAAAAATCCAGTTTATGGAAAAGCTAGATCTAGAACGAGTGTGTTTTATTATTTTTCTGATTAAAATTGCTTGGCATTGCTTAAAACAACCTTGGAACAGCATTTCAAAGACAACACACAAAAAACTTTCCAAACTACATGTCTGACTTGAGCTTATTAAAAGACAGCAGCCTAGCACTCCCCCAGTGCCTGCAGAGCCTTACGACCCTCAAAGAGATGTTCATCCACAGACTTTAAAGCAGAAAGAGAAATATTTGCAGAATTCCTTCTTATTTACTATGAGACATTTTTTATTGTCTTGACAAATAAAACTGTAGATTACAGGCCTGTGCAAAAATAAATTCATTTTCTATATAGATTTGTTTTTGATTATTTTATATTATTTTCATTTATTGGGAAATAGCACAGGGAAATGAAAAGAAACTGATATCCAGTTTTCAAAATATTTTACAGCAATAGTAAATAATTGATGTGCATTTGGGAAGCCGTTCTGCACAGATGAGAACAAATCTGGACTTTTTGGCCAACATGTAGAACATTTTGTATGGCAGAAGGCTAACACAGAACATCACCCTGAACATACTGTCATCATGGTGAAACACGGTGGTGGCAGCATCATGCTGTTTGGAAGCTTACTTTCAGCAGGGACAGGGGCGATGGGCGGAGCTTATGGGAAGAGGAATTTAGCTAAATATAGGGCAAGCCTGGAGGAAAATCTGTTAAAGGCTGCAAAAGACTTGAGCCCCACCCTCCGACTGCTGTCCAGCTAGTTTTAATTTCTACCAGAGTTACAATGTTTAGATCTAAGCATGTCTGACATAAATTCAACAAAGAAACTGTGGCAAGACATAATAGCTGATGTTGATGGATGGCCTCCAGGAATTTTGACTGAGTTGTAGCTCTTTTGCGAGGTCAAACATTTGTGTCCAAAGCCAATAGAGACTAACTCCAAAATAACTGCTGAAATTACAACAACAGGTAATTCCACAAAATGTTGAGCCTAGGGGGGCTCAATACAAATTCACAGACACCTTTCAGATTTTATTCTTGCCTACTTTTGCCCCACATTCTCAATTAAATTTGGGCAATCTGGGCTTTGACTACTTCATTCTAACAGGACCTAAACTACTCCATTGTAGCTTTGACTATGTTTAGGGACTTTGGACTGCTGAAAGGTGAACCTCTGCCCAAGTCATGATTGTTTTGTATCCTCTAGCACATTTCAAGGATTGCCCTGCATTTAGCTCTGTCCATTTTCCCATTTATTCTGACCAACTTCCCTGCCAGTCCTTAAGAAAAGCATCCCCACAGCATTATGCTGCCACCAACGTTTCACAGAGGGGGTGGTGTGTTTGTTTTTACCACACATATTGTTTGAAATGTTGAACAACAATAATCTGAACAGGGCATAGCCTTTTGGATGTTTCCTGTGTTTAATGCATTGCTTGTGAGAAGGTTTTAAGAGTATGAATACTTTTGCAAGGCACTGAAGGTAATCATTTACTAATGACATAACTGCAATCATTATTAATAGATACTAGATGCCACTTTATCCTTATTCGTGTGAATTAATCTAACACGTAATGTGCAAAGGTCATCTTTCACCCTTTTTGGTCCTTGGTCTGATTATATCATCCCGTTCATTTCAAGTAGCAAGATGAAGTTTAACCTAAAGCTCCAGGTGTCCTTCCTTGTCACCTGGAGGTTTTCTTTCTTTTCACATGTAATCAGTCACACAAGACTGACACTCCTTGTTTCCATTCCCTGATAGCAGCTGAGTTCTGCTGCCATCCAGCTGGGTCACACCGGAACAACAGCTCTCTTCCCTTTAAAAAGAAACAATGTGGAAAAACTCAAGCAACTCTTTGTGATTCTGGCTTGAGATTAGAACATTTTGTCCCATGTATCCATTTATCTCAGCCCCCTTTTTCTTTCATTTTAAGCCACTCCCACCAGAGTCTCCCTCTCTCTCTTGTTATTACTCACACTGGAGAAAATCGCTGATATTTGTTGTGTTTTTGCACATCTTACATGTGAATATATGCTGCTGCAATGTGCTATATGAAACCCAAGGAATGTTATGTGTTTGTGTGTGCATCAGCAAGTGACGTGTATAAGAACTAGACTGGTGGTGTGACATCTTATTAAAGAGACAGCCCTCTTGCTACAATAGCACAGCAAATTTACATCTGGAATGCTTCTGAGAATATTCCAAACAAAATCTTTTCAAGTGTTTACAAGCCTCATTTATATATATTATACGCTTTTAGACTTTTTTTTGCTTGTTTTCCGAGGCTGTAATCCATGATAGGCTACTTCCAAATCAATGAAAGAAAAGAACAAAATGGGGAATTTCTGTTTTCTCATCCTCAGCATTTATCTGTTAATCTGAGAAAGGGAAAATATATAAGATAGACATCAGTTTCCAAGTTTTTACATCCATTCAGTGGGTACTGTGCTATTTTTAGTCAAGGCCAAAGGATAAGGGTGAAAAGAATCCCCACAAGAAGCACTTATGATCATATCACATCCCCTAAGTTACTGTGACCTCTGTGCTTCAATCTTATCCCAGAAGCATTCATCTTGTGTTTTCTTTTCACAGCTGCAGGCCCAAATGAGCAGAGATAAAAAATATTACAAATGTCTTCTTTAGTCTCATGGTGCCCAACAAGGACTAGCAACATATTGTTATTGCAACACCGCAGAAGGACAATTTTGACCTTGTATATTCAAGATAAACTGCATGACCCTTACTCTGTCTGTTATAGTTACATCCTGATGCATGTTGCTACTTCCCTTGGCCATATTCTCTACCAACCTTTATGAAACATGGCCTTGTTTTTCTTTTTTTTTTTTTTATTTTAACTTTTTTATAGTCCCACTTATGATGAAAATTAAACTATTGTTTGTTAAAAGGGCAAAATCTATGAAGCTCTACATCTTTTTGTAATTGTTTGCATAACCAAGCAACACTACAAGGACTTCTGCATTTGAAAATACATCCAGCTCCCCACTCACCATGTTATTTATAAAATGGATTGTGGAACATTTCCATTTATTTACACACAGTTCTGTATCTGAGTGTAATGTGCTGCTACTCTATATTTTAGCTTGAACATGTATGACTTTCCATATTTGTGTACTTCTCTGTTTCATTCCATCTGGCAAATGTTTAGCCTGAATACGGACCAGCTGTGCTGTACAGAGCTGCTTTGGTATGTGTGTTATTGTGCCTATTATTTTGTGGAGGACTGCTGCCAGTAATATATTTCTTCATCCATTGCACCAAGTACAATCTATCAGACCATCTGGCTGACTGCTGTTAGAATCATTCAAGTGGCATGTGACACAGTATGAGTAGGTGTGGTTTGGAAGTGGTTGACAGGAAGTTAGGAAGTCATAAGAGAATCAGCCTCAAAGCCTGGATAATGTGCACTTATTTCTACTGCAGATGTTTTTTCTTGGATAATGAAATTTTGTAAAAAAAAACAAAAAAACAATCAAAACCAACTCTGTAACCAACATAAAAAGAAGAATCTTTATTAGTCTGTGACAAACATGTACTTTCACTTTGAGGTCCTATACTGCCATCTTGTGGACACCATTGCTGATCGCACAGGGAGCCCTTGTTTCCGGACAGATTTTGTCCCCCTTAGCATGTACATTTAGATTCATATTGTTTGAGTATACACACACATACACATAAGCATAGAGTTTGCATGTTGAGTTTTTTTCCGGGTACTCCAACTTCCTCCCACAATCCGAACGCATTTTTGCTAAGTTTATATGGTCTCTCCAAATTATATATATTTATATATAATTGCATAAATAAATTCATATTTTTATATTGTTTATGTATATTTTGGGGGCATGCTAATCATGCCTACTTCTGTATAAAAAAAACAGGTTTATTAGTGTTATTTTTAATTGATTGTATTATTATCTATGCATATTTCTTTGTGGCCTTTGCTTGTAATGGGGTTATTGCAAAATCTTGCAGGGTTTATAAAAAAAAAAAACCACTACATATTACATGCATCTGACGTAAAATGTTTATAGACTGGAAGAATTATGTTTTTTTTTTATCTAAATGGAAAGTAAATTTCCTTTCTGGATACTAAGTTCATTGGTTCTTCGTCCCTTATTGTGTTCTCTGTTTGAAAGTGTCTGGTCTATTATTACAGTCCATATGGCAGGTTGCCAAGTTGGTGGTCTCCAAGTGAACTTGATACTGAAATCAGCAGCCAGCTGTGATTCATAGAACATCAAGCAGGCTCTGTGGAGCAGTCTGGAGGGCAGCCAGTTACTTAACACTTGTCAACAGCTCTAATGAAAGTGACCTTTTTCCTCAGCAGCCCCTTTTTCATTAGCAGGGTCAGAGTTCATCTCCCAAGGCTGGTCGTCTGCCGATCCAAGGAGGCAAACGATTGAGGAAGAAAGCTCAAGAACAGGTTTAGCCAAGGGGATATAAGGTCAGAGGGGGAAGGGAGACACCATGCATTGGTTAGCACTTGCTTCATATATGCTTAGCTGGTCCTTGAGACAGATTCATAATGAATTTATGCCAGCGTTGCATCACAATCTCCTCAGACACTAGAATTTAGTCAAGACCTTAACATAAAAGTGTAGAATTGTATACTGATATCCCATACTACCACCTAATGTTTTATTCCCCTTCCTTTCTCCTCACTGTTTTCTGTTATGTCTGCTAAACACAGATGTGACCAGCAGACTGAATGAAAGAAAAAGAATCAGCCAGCGTCCCTCTCCTCCTCCATTTCCCCTTCACCCGGCCTCTTACACATGAAAGGGGCCGCACAACGCGAATGGACGGCCGGCGGGGTGTGTGCTATGCGAGGGCCCCAGACTCAGACACAACACAACACACACAGCCCGGCAGGCCACCACAGCTGGGCTGGAATGTGACCTGCTTCAGACTTTAATGCCAGACAAGAGCCCGAGTGTGTGAGAGTTAAATACAAGGGCAAGGAAGAGGACATGGATGAAAGGATGTTTTAACGAGAGCTCTGTGACAAATTATCCAAGTGCTTGATTTTTTTTCCTTCAGCGGAAGAATGAGATTACAAAAATAAGGAGCAGAGAATAAATTCAGAAATCGCCTTTATTTATTAACTAATTTTGGCTATAAAGGATAAAAAAAATGCTCTGTAAGTAATAAGATTCATATTTCTTTGTACTGCATATATCCCTTTAACAAGGCCCTAAGACAGAGATAAAGAAAAATAAATATGCCAAACACAAGTCCATAAACATATTCAGTGTGGTAAATGAAACACAATGATTCCACAAAAAAATGAAACCCAAGTGCTTATTTGATTCTGGCAGATAAACGGAGGCTTTGTATTGCATTACTGTGATCTCAAAGGGTTAGTTCAGGAATTCTGAAGAGACGTTCTGTTAAACAGTTTTAAAAAGCTAATGTTTTACCTGCATTAAAAACTCCTGTGGCATCATTAGATATAAATCCAGATTAGCTGATTCCAGCGGCTGAGTTTATAATAGCTAGCCCAAGAGAGGCCCAAACCCAAGTGACTTCTACTGTCTCAAAACAACTCCAGTCATAAAGTTATAATAACAATTTATGCTTATATTAATTAAGGAACATTTAAATCACTGTCAAGTTCTTACAGCACATCCCTCTCATAGCATCTACATATAATATGAATCCAGAGTAGATGGTCCTAAAGACTGGAGCTAACAAGAGGGACCCAGACCCAAGCAGATTATTCTTGTTTAAACTACAGTCTCAAAATCATCCCTCCGCTCTACCCTCTTATTTTATGAACCTCTAAACCATTGTCACTTTGGCACTAGACAGCTATTTACATAGAAGCTGATGATTATTTACACAGGAAACGGAGGTAGGAGGCGATGCATCACCAGTGATCTTCCTGTGTGAAACACACACTAAAAACACAACATTTACATTTTTTTTGGTCAGAGTAACTGTTGGATATGAAAGTAAAACGTATAAATATTAGAACAGTTCAAGTGAGCACAACATGTGGACAGGTTGCCAGTTTATGCACAGCAACACAGAGACACACAACCATACACACACCCATTCATACCGAAGGACAATTTAGAGAGGCCAATTAACCTAACAGTCATGATTTTGGACTGTGGGAAGAAGGCGGAGAAGCCAAAGAGAACCCATGCATACACAGGGAGAACATGCAAACTCCATGCACAAAGACCCTATGACAGGGTTGAACCCAGGACCTTTTCAATGCAAGGCAACAGTGCTACCAACTGTGCCACTGAGCAGCCTGATTTATAAAATAGCTGCTAGTATAAGCTGCTATCGTTAGCCACTGGGACTAGTAGAAGGCCTAAATTAAGATACTACGAGTTTTCTGCTGTTCAATGCAAATGTCATTATGGTTAACTATTCATTAAATAGCCCTTCCATAAACTCCAATGATTATATTAATAAACAGAACTGCTTTAAGACAGTAGAAGCACACTTTGGTGTAGACAAGGCATTAGCTGCAGCCTTCAGAGTTTACTTATCTAGATTTAAACTGAATGAAGACACCAACAGAGCTATCATCTGCAAGTAAGATATTATTTGATAATGACCCTATCAGGTCCTCATTTCAAAAATCCTTAACTATCCCCTTAAGTGGATAGTTTGGCTGTTTTGTGAAGATGTTATGAGCAGTCATTATCTTATAACTCTAAAAGCCCCAATTTTCCATAGAAATTCCAACCTCAAAACATTAATTGCAGGAAATACTATTTTATGAATTCTTAAATCATATTTAGAAAGCTATTTACTGTAGATAAGATAATCACTGTTCTTAACCTCTCCGCAGCACCCTAATTGAATAAACCCACACTATCCCTTTAAGCGATAAAGACACAATGGGAACCTAAGATACCCATCATAAAAAGACACATACTAATTGTATTAACAATATTACTAAACAAATAATATTAGTGTATAAAAGATAAGATTTGTTAAGGTAAAATATTAAATACTTTGCTCAGAGCAATTTTTTATAACAGTTTTTCTAAGATCTTTTGAGAAGAATGGAAAACAAAAAACAAAACAACGTGAAATGCAAGAAAACTGGCTGTCAGTCAGACTGGTGAGGTCACAGGAGCTTTAAGTAATCTGAAAATAAACACAGTTGAGCTGTATTGCTGGTATGATATCATGCTGCAGAGAAATCTTTGAGGAAATCGCAGGTTTTCTTCTGGATAACCTCCCGCAGCTTTCTGATTCTGCGAGTGCTGGAGGAGCCTACAAAGCTGTCGGGCTGCAGGATGGCCATCCCATTGTGCACGTCCCCCATGACGATCACCTGCCCATCGGATATGGTGATGTTAGGACAGGGGCAGTTCCAGTCCATGTTCAGAAGGGTGACTTCCAGCGGTTCCTTGCCAAAGAACCTTAGACCCATCTTCTCATCCTTCAAGATCTCCTCTACGGTTACCAACGCATGCCCTGACTCTTGCTCTTCCATCAGCTCAGTCATGCGGCCGAGGATCACGAAGTCGCTCTTGCAGAAGCTGGAGACCATTTTGCCTCGAGGCTTGCACACTTTGCAGTTGTGGTTTTTTGGAAAGGGACACATCTCTTCACAGGCCTCTTTAGACTCAAAGTTGTTCTCATTGCCGCCACAGCCTCCATACACAAAGGACTGGCACTTTTTAAGGGTGCTGCTGTATGCCCAGCGGGGCTCATATGCCTTGCAAGGCCCCTGTAGGTTTGGCAGGCTGCAAGGGGCAGCTAGCTCCCCCCCACAGGACACCATGCATACTTCATAGGTATCAAAATGGTTTAGGTTTTTATTACACTGGCTGTAGGTAAAGGTAAAGCAGTTGTTCCTCTTCGGCTCGTAGTACCAGCTTATGCTTTCTTCTCCGCAGTCATCAGTGTCAGGACTCTTGAGACACTCTGCTGCTGGGAATGGGAGGTTAGTATTATTCCCTTCTGCATTTTTACCCCTCAGGTCACTCTTGATCACTGCCAAGGGAAAGTGTGATGACACACTTCCCCCGACATTTCTCGCAGTGCATGTGTAGATTCCGGCATCCTGAAGTTGGGCATTGTATATGACCAGCTGGCCAATATTGGTCACCACAATGTTACCTTGTACATGATTGGGTCTCATTATAATATTGTCCTTGCCCTTCAGTTGTTTCTCCCAGGTGATTTCTGGTTGTGGCTTACCGGACACCTCACACAGGAAGCTGGCCGTCTCACCCACCAGCACAGTCTGTTTAATGGGAGCGTTGTGTATGGCAGGAAGTTGAATATCAGTTGGGATGGTGGTCTGAAGGGCGGTAGTGGGATGTAATGTGGTCTCCACAGGGATTGGACTCGTGTTTGGCCAGAACAGGTGATACCTGTTGGTAGATTAAATGAGATAGTAAGTCAGTGCTAAATGGCAAACAATACAGAGAATATATTTAAAGTGCCTTGGAGAAGTATCCATGCCCCTTGAACTTTGTGTTTTGTGAAATTACAACAATTAATTGAAGTTTTGTTGGGATTTTGAGTAATAGACCAAAACAAACCAGTGCATAATTAGGTAATGAAATTAAAAGGATACATGGTTTTCAAATGTTCATAAATTAAAATGACAGAAAACATGTGGCATGCATTTGTAGCCTATACTTTGTAGAAGCCCTTTTAATGCAATTACATATTCAGGTCTTCTGAAGTATATCTCTACCAGCTTTGAACATTCAGAGACTGAAGGTTTTGATCATTCCTCTTCGCAAAATAGTTTTAGCTTTGTCAGGCTGAATGAAGAATGCCCATATACTGCAGATTACAAGTCGTGCCTAACACATGAATACGCTTTGATCTTTGATCTGAACCATTCCACTGTAGCTCTGGCTGTATGATTAGGGTTGTAGGTTAACCTCCTCCCCAGTCTAATGTCTGTTGCAAGCTTTAGCAAGTTTGTTTCTTGTAATGCCCTGTATTTAGCTTCATCCACTTCCCAATCAAAACTGAGATGTTTCCTATCACTGTTAAAGAATGCAGCCCCACAGCATGATGCTACCACCACTATGTGTTACCATGAGGATGGTGAGAGAGGGCTCTCTTCTTGCCACTCTTCTAATAGGCCAGTTTTATAGGTTGCATGAGTGATAATTATCCTATAAACAGGCTCTCCTACATGAGCTGTGGATCTCTTCAGCTCCCCCAGTGTTACCATGGTCCTCATGGCTGCTTCTTTGAATATCGGTCTCCTTGGCTGGCCAGTCAGTTAAGGTGGACCTAAAATTTACTTCAAACAAAGGCCACACACTGATGGTTATGGCAGTGGGCAGGAAGGATCCCCTGTAGAGGTCTGTGTTGCAGTAGACCCCAAGAAACCTCTGACCGAAGCCAGTGTTTATGATGAAATGTTTTCCCTGAAACCTCTGAGGCCTTCACAAACCAGCTGTATTTATTACACACAGCTGGACTCTATTAAGAAATTACTTGATTTCTGAAGGCAGTTGGTTGAACTGGATTTTATTTAGGTGTATCATATTAAGGGAGCTGACGACACAAGCCTGCCACACTTTACACATTTCTAGTTTTGATCAAATCTTCTGAAAACTATGAGCTATTATACTCTTTTTGTTGCTCTGTGACCCAACACCACTGCAAAATACACAGAAATTTGTGACTGCAATGTGACAAAATGTGGAGAAGTTAAAGTGGTAAGAAAACTTTAGCAAGGTTATTTTGCAGTGAAAAGGCACGACAATTGCTTGGATTTTGATGATAGAAGCAAAACAACTTTATCTTATGAACCAGACAAATAGACATTTGAAATACTTAACATGTTACCTGCAGGTGACCTCAGTGATTGAGACACCCTTGGAGCAGGCCTCTGCGTCCATGTAGCACTTGTTATAATAAGTCATGCCGTCAGATGCACACGTGAAGTGGGGCTCCCGCTCACACCGGTCTCTGCACTTACAAACAGGCTGGCCATCCCAGATGTCGCACTCGGAGCCTTGCTGAGTGCACATGAACTTGTCACAGGTGGCGCCCTTTGGCATTCCAATGGGGCCTTTGTTGCCCTTGATGTCTATATAACGTGCCGCCACACAGCTCTTGTTGCCACAAACATTAGGGCAGCACTTCTCAAATGCCTCACAGTCCTGAAGTTAAGAAAAGAAAACATGTGTTTTGGATGCTTATGTGTTGGCACCACTGATAATGATGTGGAAAAGGCATACAAATAAACTGATCTTTAATTGCAGTGGTATAATCTCATTCTAAAAAATTTATAAATAAAGTCTTTAATTTAAGGACATAGTTGACTGGGGACGGTACCCACACTCATTGGCACCCTTAAATTCCAATAATATAATTGTAAACTGTGATAATGTGTTTTTGATCAGTGTCTCAGAACTTTTAATTAGTATAAACATATATTTATAAATATGTGGATGGTTGTATTACTTCCAGTTGTTCTTTTGTGTAGACAGATGTTCAAGTTCAGGGGTTCTGGGATTAGCTAAAGAGAAGAGACCGGAGTCTGGACCCAGAGATATTGTCCAAGGAGGATTATTTAAAGATCTCTCTCTATACACCAACCTTGTGGAACGTAATAGAAGTACTGTCGTAAAAGTAGGGTGCACAAAGTATTATATACAGCAAGGGAGCCAATAATTGACATATTTGCCAGTGATGTCAATTCATTGGAAGGGCGCTGATAATATTTCGTCATTTACTTGATATATAACAATTGTGATGTTTCTTGAAACATATTTGAAATAGTATTTTACTTTTGATCAGCTGTATGAGGAGTAGTAAGGTTCATTACAACTGGCGTAATCAGTCTATTATTTAGTAATTTTATTTCAACTAAAAGAAGCACCTTCACGGTGCAAAATGAAAAAGGACTTATTTTGAAATGATACACAGTAATTTAGCAGCTTTAAGCACGATAGCCTTGTTAGATAAAGCTTAAAATATTATTTATTTTTACGTTTTGTGATCAGAATATGGGGGAGAAACATGTAATTTGCATTATGCATTTGCTTTACCTTCACATTGCTTTATCCCTGAAAATTTTGATGGAAGCTTGTTTTCTGTTCTAATAATGCCTAGAAACCCTTTCTTATTGTGGCAATCATTGCACTCTGAAATCACTACAACATCCACCTTAAACAATCAGCAGGGTAGAGTTTCTGCAAGGTGCGCTCACCTGGTCGGATTCGCACTCCCGCATGCAGGTGCTCATCGCATCCACCCACAGGTTGGGGTTCAGTTCATTGGGGCACAGACCTGCGTGAGAGTACACCACCTTTGCCACGGACATCATAGGCATCGCTGTCACACGGCAGTCCATATGTAGGAATGCAGTCCAGCAATGTCCAAGAACAAACCAAATCCATCGGGGAAACAGCATCCACCACATCTCGATAGACGGGCGGAGTGGGGAGAACGCAAAAATTTTGAAACTTCAATGGTTTTAGCAAAACTTCAAAGATGATAAACCTGACCGGAATATCTTTAATTTATCTCGAAGCCACTCAGATGTAGCGTATCGTCCCAGATTTGTTCCAGATCTGCAGAGTTTTCAGGTTCAGTTGTTGTTCCACGCTTGCAGAAAGGGTCCAGTTTGGGGCTGACGGCGCTGTGTGAACTCCCGTCTAGTAATGGCTACATGAATTACAGTGGTCTGTCTGCTCGGACAACAAACACCAGCTGAGTTACAGTCATGATCAACTTAATTAAAAAAAAAAAAAAAAACGTCCACCAACAGTTTTTTTGTTTCATAAAGAACTGACCAGACAGCTGCAGCAGCCTTAACCCTTAGCTGGCAAAGTCGGTGGAGACGGGAAGGAGATATTAGGCAGACCGTCTTAAAATGTAAAATTAATGTACCATGAACAAATATATGAATTAAAAAAAAAGTCTGGAAAAATGCATATTAAATGGAATTTATTATTAAATTAAATTAATTTTATCTTTTTAAACAAAAACCTATGCACAATTTTATATTTAAACAATATACTAATTATTATCTTTTTTTTTTTTTTATTTCATAATTAATGAGTTCCTAAAAGATGCCTTCTAGGCTGTTTATTTCTACGTATCCGATATGCGTTAGAAATACGCTGCAAGATTTATTCTGCTCGTGTGAGCAAAATGTCTCCAGCAGATGGCGCCAAACGCACTACACTGTGGGATTTCGACTGATTTGTGCACTTGGGTCGTTTTATTTTAAACAACGCAGATGTGCTTGGAGCTAGATATGCATTGGATTAGTTGCACCCCAAACGTTTGCAAATTCATACTTATGGTACTTAGTACTCAGATTCAGATTTCTAGTCAGAAAAGGAACAAGAACGCCCCCTGAAGTAGATATTTCGACTGGGGAAGTGGCAGATGGCCTAGCAACCAGAGTTCAGCATCAAACATGCCTGTACACAAACAGAATGTAGTGAATGTTACAATGAAAAGTATAAACTAAGTCCTTATGAAGGTTTGTAAACCAATGGCAACCATAGCAATGTAAATTTTCTACTTATGAACAGCTTCCTTCTGTGTTTCAACACATAAAAGAGGGACATATATTGTTACCAGGTTGTTTTGGGAGTAGTAGTTAGCACCAAAACAAATAGCAAATCACACTGCTTTCCAACTTGAACGCTCTAAACCCTGGGTGTTCTTTCCAGCTCTGAGCTCCGACTTGCGAGACAACTCAAATGCAGCATTATGCCCACATTTCTACACACAAATAAATGCATTTTTGGTAAACGATTAGTGCCAAAATCCTCATAGTTCCAACTCCCCTACTAAAGAAATAATAGAAACATCCTTTTAATAAGTGAGGACCCTGTAAAAGTCATGAAAAAACCTGAACAGGATATCATATTTCATGCCAACGACTGGTGTTCCACATGGCGGAAAAAGAAAAAATCCGCTCCCATCTAGCAATTCAACAATGTTTGTTCCAGCCCTTATAAACATGTGTCTGTTGAGCAGCTGCATGACATAAAAGCGGCATTCGATTACCACATAAAACTTTGTTTTTTCAGCCCTGTCCTCTCTTAATCAACAGTGATTTCTATATTACTTCTTTCCCACAAGAGTTGGATTTTTGGCGCTAATAGTTTGCCATACAGAGTAATGAATTTGCACATACAAACAGAAGAAAACTTGCTAATTTATCAGTTCTTTAGTGGGAGTATAGCCCCGCTGCATTTTTATTTCCTCAAAAATGAAAAATATTATTATTATTTGATTCAATTCTACTACAAAATCTGCAACAGAAGTTTCTAAAATATTTTTTTAGATGTTCTATAGCAGTCAACAATATAGTAGTACTGACACCATCTGCTGATACCACAATATTGACATGGAAGAAGTCACAGGTAGTGTTAATAATGGTGTTCTTCCCCAAAAGGCGTTTCCTGGAAGAGAAGGCTTCAAAACAAACAGCTGGTGGTGAATGCCTTAGTTTGTTTAGAACAAAAAGGAACATGAGTTTGCCAAAATGTCTTTATACACCATTCTGTAAAAAGTATTTACCCTCTTAAAAACTTCTGCTGTTTTTGCATTTTTGTCACATTTAAATGTTTCAGACCATCAAACCAATTTGTATATTGGACAGATGAGATAATCCAATCCAATACAAAAAGCTATTTATCAATGAGGGTATCATTTACTAAGGGGAAAAAAAAGCTGTCTAAACCCACTTTTCCTTTTGTAAAAACGTAATCACACTACTTGATAAATGAGGTAACTGTGATCAGCCACATTATTTGGAAAGCTGAGTTCAATTTCACCATACAAATTCAAGTCTAATTACCGCTGAACCTGTAGAATCAAGAAATCATTTAAATAGAACGAGATGAGAAACATCTTTCAGTCTAGAAAGGGTCAAAAATTCATTTCAAAGAGCAAGAAAAGACCCAACTTATATTTGCTAAAAAACATTTTTGAGGATTAAGAAGTCATTCAGGAAAATATTCTGATGAGACAAAAGAGGAACATCATGGAAGGTGTGCTTCCATGATGCTTTTGCTACATCTGTACAACTTGCTGTGATTGAAGGTAACATAAACTCTGCTCTCTACAAGAAAATCTTGAAGGAGAATGACTGTCTATCAGTTTGTGTCCTTAAGCTAAGCATATGTGGATTATGCAGCAGGACTATGCAAAGCACATGAGCAAATCCACCTCTGAATTGCTCAAAATAACCAAAATAGATTTTATGGAGTTTCCGAGACCTTACAAGGATAAGCAGGGATATACAATAAATTGAATAAATGAATAGATGGAAGGCTTAGGAGTGGCTTAGCTAAAGTTTAGACTTAAATCGTATTGAGATGATATGGTGTGATCTTAAACAGGCCATTTGTGCTCAGATTCTCTCCAGTATGGATAAAATTAAAACAAATTAGCCTTAGACTCAATGGCAGGTATAATGCGACTCAAATTTTTGATGTCAGTTTTTAGGTTTTCAGGCTGGTTTGGATATGTAGTTTTCATTTAATAAATTAAATCATTATTGGAAAAAAAGCATTTTGTATTATCTTTGTCTGACATCACAATTTGTTTGATAGTCTGAAACATACAAATATAACACTGCAAATTCAGCAGAAATTTGTAAGGGGGTGGGAAAGCGTTTTCAAAGAACTGTATGTTAATAGTTTAAAACTGAAAATTTGTTACTGTGTGCTTCCCAAGCTAAACCCCTGCAGCTTCTTATGAGGCCCAATGCTCTTCAGGCCAAACCCTGCAGTCTCTGTCTGGTCCCTGTTGTCTGTGAGGGAATTTAAACAGACTAGAAATCTATGGACGTAAAAAGGAAGTATAGGATCAACAGCAAAGAGGGTAAAATCTGTTTATATAGCTGTTGATACAACTCAGTGTCAGGGATTTCATTCCCGGAAAGTAGAACTGCTCACAAACATACAAGCTCAATTGGTTGCAAATGTGCAAACACAGTCAAGATGTTTTCACTGTCTATTCACCCACTTGGCCCCCCACCCCCAACCTTAACCTTCACCCCTCAAGACTCTGCATTCCCAGCATTGTCAGCACTGAGGCTACAGGGCATGTGGCATATTGAATCAAGCTACATGCAGGACCCCATGCAGGGGCCGCTCTATCAGTCCTTCAGTCATGTATTGTCTGCAATCAGACCTTGACTTTGACCTTCTTTCCACTGCCTCACCATGTTTGTGAGCCATTGCAGCTCACACATTGAGTGTATTCCGTGTTTACTACAGTTTCATAATCAGGATTATTCTGTAGTTAATACCTGTTCAAGAATTTCCCATTTAAAATGCCTTGCAAAGGCTATCATGATCTCTGAACCACATTTTGTACACATTTTGCAACTGCAAAGTACTTGTATTTAGATTTTATGAGAAGCAGAAGATTTTAGGAGACCAGCACAGAGTAGTGCAAAACTGTGGAGAAGGAAAAACATACATTTGTTTTGTTTTTGATACAAAAAAAAAAAATGTGTGGTGTGCATTTATATTCATTCCCCTTTAGTCAATAATTTGTAGCACTATATTTCCCTGTAATTAGAACTGCAACTATTTTGGGGCCACTAGCAGCTTTGCACATCTGAAGACTTTATTCCTCATTTTTGTTTGCAAAAAGCTCAAACTCAGTATGACTGGATATGGAGCATCTGTGAAAATCAACTTTCAAGACAAATTCAGATTCCCACGCAGGTTTGGACTTTGACTGGGCCATTCTTCCACATGAATATGCTTTGCTCTGAACCATTCTATTGTAGCCCAAGCTGCATGTTTTGGGTTTTTGTGCTGCTGGAAGGTGACACTCATCCACATCTAACATCTAACTGGTTTTCTTGCTATATTGCCCAGCATTTTACTCCATCCATTTCTGACCCCGATGTAGTAAAGGATCCCCATAGCATGATGCTACCACCACCATATTTCCCCAAGGAGATGGTGTGTTCAGCGTTATGCCGAGAATTAGTTTTCCACTGTAAAGATAATCATTTAGTTTTGTTCTCATCTGATTGAAAACTACACAGGACGTCTTATAGCTTTCATTCAAAAGAATATTTTTATTCAAGCTTTCTTCAAAGGCCAGATGTGTTGAGCATGGGCCTAAAGGCTGTCCTGTCAGCAGATTATAATAGCACCTGAGTTTAAGATTTTTTGTTGTTTACCATTATCTGCTGCTCCTTCCAAATTCATTTGTTAAACTGTGTTGACAAAAAGATAAAAGACAGGCTCATATTTTTTTTAAGTTAATTGACTTTATAGCTCAGTCTGTCCTGCTTGGTCTTCTATATATGTTTTTTTTAGATATTTAAATAGACTTTAGCTAGGTGTAAGATTGACTTTTTTTACAAATTAAATACATATATCACAATATTTGTCAAAACTGAACTCTATATTTGTTTTTACTGTGATTCAAATATTGGCGCTTAAAAATAAGTAGCTCTATATTGTTAAGCCTGTTAGAGAATGGCCCAAACAACGCTTAGGAACAGAGGCACTAATGTCACCTTGTGCCTCCAGTTCGAAAATGTTCTCAAGGGTTCCTGACCACACAGATCCTCAGCTTCCCCTGCCAGTGTTGGAGGTCCGTAAAGCTGGTTCAGGACAATGAAGGTGTTATTGCTGCTCATGTTAAGCTTATTACACGGTCTCGACATGTCCAACCACAGCGGGGCTATAGGCTTATCCCCCAGCCTAGTCTAGACATGCAACAGAACACAGCAAGGACTGTGGACTTGCATGCAGGAATACATGCATGTAAATGTATAGATTCTTATTGCCAATCATGGCTTTGTCCTTTTGTATGAAGCCACACTTACAACTTTCTGTGTAATATTTGTGCTCTGCACATTGCGGCGCCTGGACATCTGGTCACCGCATGAACACTGTTGGGTTCATTTCACAGATACAGCAGTGACAATGTGACCATAAAGTAGGTGTTGTTTGTGTTCTTTAAATCAGAGAAGGAACATAACAAAACCTTAGGAGCATTACAGGATAACACAACAGTGGTTTGTTGTGCAAAGGCATGCGACCAGTGATAAACATGTAGGCCACACCGCAGCTGGAAATATTTCTGCAGTTCAACAAATTTCTTCTGTGTTCAGCAGTCCTTCAAAATAACTATGAACCCAGTAGCTTCATGTGAGCCTGCTGGACATATTCCCGAAATGTCACCTTATAATGAACCATAAGTAATTACAATATTCTGGAAACCACCAAGGCTGATCATAAACTCTTCAGTTCTTCAATTTCACCTCAAATCTAGCGCCAGCTGTTTGGAACCTAATTGGGTGTTCTAATAGGACAATGGTGCCAAACAGGACTATAAACTGATTTCAGAATGGATAAGGGAGCCTAATATACAGCTCTGTAAAGACCCCGACATCAACCCTATTGAAAAAGTACAGACCCAGGTCCATAACCAAGGGACTGATCTATCCATCTATAATATACACTGATAAAAAGAATTAAATGAACATTTTTAAAATCCTGCTGGATATCCATACTGATATGGAATGAGTAATGTGTTAGGAATAAAAGGATGCCACATCTGCACTTTTTTTACCTATATGATCAAATTTGCCCTTGTGTTTATTAAGAATTCACAGTATAATTAAACCTTAATCTTGTTCTTAAAATAATTTATAGTGTATGTTTCATTATCAGTTCACCCTGAAAAAAATAAAGGTTCAAATGCAATATTTAAAGTTCAAAATTAAACTGAATTGATACTGAAGATCAATGTGTGTTTGAACTAATTAACTTAAAAAATGTAAGGTCGTTTGACCAAATCCCCGCAAAGCTGCCAAAGTTTACAATGTTGTCAGGAGTTACTCAAATATTAATAGTTTAACTTCTGGCATTATGCAAACAAGCCATTACAAACAGAACCGTTTTATATGTTGCTATAGGCTGCTCTCAGCAGCAAAAGCATAAGAAGATGAAGATAAGGCACATGGTTAATTTTAAATAAAAGATGAGGAAAAGGGATTGCTCGATTTAACATGCTTTATCAAAGAACAGAGGTTTCCAGAACAAAAACACATTTTTAACAGTGCCTATTATTAGTTTGTTTGTACATGTATACAGGTCCTACTGTATATAAAAATATCAGACTCTGGATGCATAGGTTAATTTCAACTGTATTCTGGTTTTTGAAATAATGCGCAACCAACAAACACAACGTAGGCATCCCCTTTCCACAAAAGATCATTTCGTTTTTAAAAAAAATGCAAAGTTCTCCCAGGCAGCAACATTTATTTGTTATTCTGGCATGACTACTCTTAAAAGTTCTCCTGCTCTTCTTACTGAAAACAAATTCCTCTTCCTTCACGTCGTCCTCCAACAAAAGCCTTTCGGTACTTTCCATCATCAGCGATAAACTCCTGCAAAACTGTAGATTTGTTTTCTGACACAAACGAAACAGGCCTAGCTGGTTAAAAACGATACACACACATTACTTAAGCTTAAATAAAAACAAAGAGTTAGAGGCTCAGAGCATTAAACTCTCACCACAAGGTAAGACGCTGATTGTAAGACATGTTTAGTGTCCACTTACTGCACTTTAAATACGAACCCCAGTAACATGTTAACATGAGCAGCATAAACAACACCGCCATCTAATACAAGAGTAGGTCTTTTTCAGCAAACAACTATTTGCCGACAGTGTTGATATTCTTTGAGTCAACGTCTGAGTGAATTGTCGAGCTATAAAAAGCGTCAAAGGCAAATGTTAGTTCTGAAATAATGGTTCAAAAACAGAATTGCACAGTGGCTCTGAATAGCAAACCGTTAATTATGATAGATATTGATATTAAGTGTGGTCTTTAACTGTTTTAACAAAGCTACATTCTCTTCTAAAGCAGTGATAGGTTTGTTACTGACATTAGCGTCTTTGCTGGCTAGTTCAGTGGTTTTTTTTTTTTTTTTGGTCTCGATTCTCATCAACATTAAACAAACTGGCAGCGACGGAAAACGTTTCTAACACCATTCTTGATTTAAAACGTTTAAGTTGTACTCAGACGGAGGGCAAGATATGCCTCAGCTCTATCAGCGAAGACTAACATGACAAAAAACTAAAACATGGCGCTCGCGTCACATTTGCCGGCAGCTGAACATAAAGAGGAAGAAGCGATGTAGTGTTACGCCCGAGAGGAAAACATAGTTCCTGTGTTATTCCTAACCACAGTGTAAAGCTGAAGGATTTTCAAAAACAGGAAAGTGAAGATTTCCTAAACTCTCTCCATCCATGAGGGGACAGAGATGAAAAGATACTTATATTGGCAGCCAATTTGAAAGGTTAAAGGATATGAGATAAACTTTGCTTTACTTTGGATAATAACATACTGTCTGTGAGAAGACACTATAGTTTACGCAAAGAGCATGTGTGCACAACCAAGACTATTTGATATCACTAAATAGATCATTTTGTCAGAAACTACGGCTGCTGTGTGGTCCACTGTGCTGCAACTTGTCCTGCATGGCGGTCGGGTGGTGATCTGATTAGAAAGAGTTACATTAATCCTTTCTGATGTCTTGTTGGCCAATTTTCCTGAAGTCCAGAGCCAGAATAAAAACTTGTCCTTATAAGGCCATTGCAGAGTCCAGCCCATTAGGAAGACAGGCCAACGTCCCCCTCTGTTGACCCACTTGAGCCTTGGCACAGGCAAGTGGGAGAGCGTGATAAAGAGGGTCAAACATTTTGCACATATTTGAGGATACCATGCATCAGCTTTCGCTTGGAACTGATTTGGGTACAGTAAAGCAGCAAAAGGCCCAGAAGAGGACAGAAGGAGGACAATAGCTAGAGCTGAACAAACAAACCCCAGCTGGAATATTAGTAAAACATCAAAGCTGGAACAAAGGAGCTGGGCGGGGCGACTATCTGAGGGAAGCTACAGTAGCCCGTCATCATCAGCGACACCTCTGGATTTGCGGTGACTTCAGTAAGTGAGGCGAGAAGCCTTCATGTTGTAGCAGGGTCTGTCTGTTAGGCTTCCCGTCCCAGAGAAAAGAGACATGCCTTCTGCTTTCTCCAACACAACCTCCAGCTCCTGAAAGTCCTGCAGCCGAGCCACGTCCTTGTCCTGAACAGGAAAGACAAATCACCTGAAATAAACTCATATTCCACAACATATTTTCATTTTACATGTAATAGTCCTTACTAAAAAAAAGGCAGTTCCACCAGGCCATTTTTTGTCAAGGAAGCTAATGATTCATTTGAAAACTAGTTCAATGTGATTCTGGTGATCTAAAGGCTGTAATATTTATCACAACTGGGCTAATTTTCCCATCCGTTAACCTCAGCATGACCATGTAACTGCTAGTCTAAAACAAGCACTGCCAAACCTCAAGGTTTACAGAAATGTTTCAGAGATAAATGCAATGTTGCGTAAGCTTCAGAAATACAGTCCTCATTGGGCTATCATGGATTATTTTTCGTACAAATGTTGGTTTTTTCTTTAAAAACATCTCTAGTTTTTTATTTTGAATTTAACGTTAACACAAAAAATGAACATTTCCAACTGGACACAAGCTACAAGAGAACATGACACTGTACGATACATCTGCTGTACCTTTCTTAACAAGGTGTTTGGCAGCTTGCGGATCTTCTCCACGTGCTCAGCACTGATGTCCAACTCACGGCAGCAGACTCTCAGAAGGGAACGATAGGTGAGCTCCTGACGATCCAGTTCTACTTCAATGAAGTCGTTCTCCCGTGCATTTGGGTTTTGAATACGAACCTTCAGAACCAACTCTGAAAGAAAAGAGCAGGAGCTACTTCTTGGTTACAAATACAATGTGGCTTATTTAATAAAAGTAATAGGATCTCAGAATAACTGAGGCATTTACACAGAAAGCTTTCTCGTTAGACCAGATTAACTTCTTTGCATGCTTGTCTCTTTTGGAGGGGGTCTTAGTTCACACTCACTAAAAGCCTTTTCTGGTTTAACAAGATGGATGGGCTTTTTGTAATGGCTATATTTATATAAACTCTAAACAACAGAAGCAGTATGATTTATATTTAACCCACCTTGTACATTGACAGGAAAGGTGCTTGTGAAAAACAAAGGCTGAAAAGCTGGCATGGGCCCATTCGCCTGGTTGTAGCTCAGATGCTGTGAAACAGACTGTTGTCTGCTTATAGTGGGGGTCGTGCTGGCCACCGGAGCTTGGACCTGGCTCCCACTGTTGCCAGACAAGCCTGGACGGGGCGAGGTCAATGGAGGTGAACTCACAGTACCATTGTGGGCCACCATTTGAGAGTAGTCGGCATGGTTGACCAGATGAGGCTCGACTGAGAGGTCCATAGGCACTGTGTGATTAACAACAGTGTGACTGTGGGTCGAGGCCATGCTGGGTGACACGCCGTTTTGCTCAGACACAGGAATGAATTCAACAGCTGGAGCTTGGCTGTGATTGACGATAGGGTTTGTTGGAGGAGCGGGCCCATCGGAGACCAGGCTCTGGGGTTTCTGGAGCTCATCGGTTGAGGAAAGCGAGGCTGAATCACTCTGTGTGTCTTCGGTGTAGTCTCTCGAGCCGTTCTGTGTGAGGTGCTGGTTTTGGAGGATCTCTGACTTATTGTCCATCTTAGAATACATGAAGGGCGGGTTGGACAGGTAATTTGGAATGATTGGCAACTCGGGCTCCTTGACATCAGGCACTTCCTCCACCTCAACTGTTGAAGAGCACAGATGATAATTAATTATAAAAGGGTTAACATAGTGACAAAAACAGTCCTTTCATAAACAGATTTAGACAAATAATACCCACAGAACATGCCTAAAATTGAATGTGACAGAAACAACAAGTACATTAAAAAAAAGATATACCTCCCAAGAGTCGCTTGATCTCTGGCTTAGACGTAAGCTGAGAGGCGAGCTCCTCTTTAGCCGTGAGGATTTCTTTGTCCGCTCCCCAACTGAGTAAGTAGGACACTATGTGCTTATGGTTCCTCTTGCAAGCCCAGTGCAAGCATGTCCTGGTGGAAGGATTGGAGAAGCAACACTGTTTTTACTATTCACCCTCTATAGCTTCTTTATTATACAGTTTATGAAGATAATCTGTCTACATTTATCATGTCTGACAACAGCTCAGTGTGACATTTTAAAATCAAACCTGCTGCTGGTATAAACTGAAATAAGCTATCGTTTAATTTACATTGATTTAAATGTACTATGGTTTAATTCAAATTTCAAATGTGTTGTAATTCCAACCCTTCTCTCTATACAGGAAAAATGTAGTAGCTCAAGTTTCGTTAACATGTTATGCTCCATAAAAATCTAAACTGGACAGATGATTTTAATTTTGTTTTAAGTGAAATTTTCTAATCCTTTGAGATTATTGGTAAACTTTGTGATGTTTACCAGAAGTGCTTAATAATTCTTTTGCAGGCTGATTTATCCATATATTTTATATTGTAATATAGCAATGGGAGCTTCTCTTTTATTGGTAAGGTTTTTTTATTTGCAGTTTGTTCATAAAGAATCCGCTTTTTATTTCAGATCCTGACGTTATTTATTTATTTATTTATTTATTTATATATTTATTTTATTTGCAAACTTCATGTCTTCAGGCAAGTATTTAGATTTAGATTAACAGTAATACGTGCAATCGTAACAGAAAGATAAATACCTATATCTTCCTCCAATGTCTCAAAGATTAATTAAATTAATTAAAGCATCATGAATTTTTCATTTGAAATGGGAGGCCTTATTATTAAACATTTATAACAAAATTGCAAAAATGTGAGAAATAAAATTACAGTTGGGCTGTTTTTTGGGGTCTACTGCATGAATATTTACATTTTCTTTTAGACTGTTTAATTTTATTCTGTCTATGGTATATTTATTTAATCTAATTCTTTAATTCATTAAAACAAAAATGAATATCATATTATAGCTTCATTATACATAGTTTTATATTTCAAGCATTCATTTTTGTTAATCTTGATGATTATGTATTACAGCCAATGAGAGCCCTAAACTTAGTTTCTCAGATAATCAGAAAATTGCAGAAGACCCATAAAAGATACTTTTAATACAGAAATATTATCTTATGGCCATGCTATGGACTACACAACCATGGCAAGGACAGCTGATTTAACAGTTGCCCAACACAGAAATTCACATCCTGCACAAGGAGGGCTAGCCACAAAAGTTCATTGTAAAGGAGCCGGCTGTGTACAGGTTTCTGTGTTGTGTTCAAGCTCATTATTGGAAAGCAGAGGGGAAGGAAAAGGTGTGGCAGAAAAATGTGCACAAACAACAGGGATACTTGCAGCCTTGACAGGATTGTGAAGCAAAGCAAATGTAAGAGTTTGGGGGGAGATTTAAAAGGGATTGACTGCGGCTGGACTACGCATTTCAAGAGCCTCCACACACACACACACACACACACACACACACGCACGCACACACACGTTTCCAGGATACGGGCCTTAACTGTTGCATCCCTTGCGTTAAGCCACTTTGGTACCACAAACAACATAATAAGTGTCTTACCAGGCTAAAAACAAAAAGAACTCTACTGTTGCTCAGTGGTTGAAAGTCCTCTTTTAAAAGTTTATTTTGCATTTCATGTACAAATTAAGGTCCTAGAGATAGAAAGGCGAGACACAGAACTCAAATGGCTTGAGGTCCAGGGTGAGGTTTTTAGTTGGCGAAGTTTTTGGGAGTAGCATCATCTGCTGTTGTTGGTCCACTGTGTTTTCTGAAGTCCAAACAGTGCAGCCAACTACCAGGAAATTTTAAGAGCACATCATGCCCGTCTCTGTGGACAAGCTTTATGGAAATGCCGCTTTCACTTTAGGAAAGGAGTTAGCACCTGCCCTCACTGCCAAAGAACCAATAGCTAGTATATTGCTGTGTTTATTACTGCGCTTGACTGCCCAGGAAACCCGTCTGGCTGAAACCCCATAGAGTAACTATGGAGCATAGGCAAAAGGAAAATGAGAGACAACAAGCCCAACAACACAGAAGGCCGTTTATTAATGCAAGCTGCGCTTTAACACCTCAGCAGAGCCAGAGGCTGATTGCATCCATGATGTTGTAATTCATGCATGGATACACTTGTCAGAATGCTGTAATCAAACTTAATGAACAAAATCATCATAATACTATGTTTTCATTGGCTGCAAGCTACAATCATTGCAATTAACAGACTGTGTGCATAATAAATATATAAACACATAAATATATATTCACAAGTTTTATTTTTGGATTTAAAGTGCTGAAATAAATTACATGCTCGATCATCTAGTTTACTGAAATGCGCCTGTAAGTACATTTGATCTAGCTATGGTCAGAGCCCCTATGACGTTTTTTTCTCGCCTGCACGTACTTTTAGGATTTGTTGTAATT
This sequence comes from Girardinichthys multiradiatus, assembly GCF_021462225.1. Classification (NCBI taxonomy): domain Eukaryota; kingdom Metazoa; phylum Chordata; class Actinopteri; order Cyprinodontiformes; family Goodeidae; genus Girardinichthys; species Girardinichthys multiradiatus. Next base: position 18,559,555 of record NC_061817.1, on the reverse strand, counting down.
ATATTGTGGTTTTACAGTGACAAATAAAAACAACTCAATTTGAAGTCATGAATCATCATGAAAGCAACAATGAGTCTGTCTGACCACCGTCATGCGGAGTGATAAAAGGCATTCTGAACGGGGCAAGCCTGACTGGTCAACAGGCTTCTGGTCGCCTAATAGGATAATCATGTTTATCCCTGCACCGACGCACTTGGCTCAGAGGCTCCTACGAGCCTTTTAATCGGTGAAGCTAAACACTCGAAAAGTCAGACACAAACTGTGATGATTCACTGGAAACACTCACCAACCGTTGATCTCGTTCTGTGAGTTAACATTTACCCCACTTTCAACCAGCGAACGCACTTCGTCGATATCTCCGATGGCAGACGCTTCTCTCAGTCGCTCCTGCAATTCTTTATCCAACGAAGTCGTGGACATTTTGGCACAGACAGTTAGCGGAGTGAGACCATAGGACAGCACAAAAGGCTGGCCAATTAGTTGGCTTTACACTGACAGTAACGTATTAATGTCCACGCAGGTCCGCCGACAGACAGTCCAGCTAATATTAGCTAATCGGCTAACCTTACCTACTAGTGGCTAGCTTGACAGGGGCTGCTAGCTTGAGGCAACAAATAGCTTCGGCTAACGTAACTTCGTTTTGAAGAGCTATCCAGCGTCTCAGACTGGAGTTCAACCCTCAACATTTAAATATGCTGTTAGTTCATATAGTACCACTCACTGTACCCAGCCCGGGTCATTCAGTCAGACAGCAGTGACGGCGTTCCGTCAGTATGCTGTCAGTCTCAAACACCACCGCCTCGTCGGAGGGGTTAGGATGTGACAACAGTTTGGACACAGTTAGTTTAGTTCCGCCTTGTAAAGTTTTAGCTCAAAATACAATTTTATTGTTGCCTTACCCTTTATAAACTATTTGTACACTACATGTTGTCTACTTAACAAATAATATTGATTTTAAAACCAAAACCGGTTAAATTAGCCTATTAAACTACACGTGTAGCTGTCTTGTTTTAACACTTAATGAAATAAATAGTAAATTATTTTAAATAAAACCAATATGTGTATATTACGGTTTCTTGTTTTCAAACTAATAAAGTCACTCCAGCCATTAAGAATTTAGAAAAGTTATGTCATTCTGTTTATGTTTAGCTTTGTGATCATAGTGTTTATCAATATAGGTCAAGGTAATAGGGGTGGTGTTAACTAAGCTGCGCCAGTAACCTAACCCTAACCTAACCCTATCCTTTGAGGCTGAGTCCAATCACCCTAAGAAGGAAGCTAATTTCAGTCACCACTAGCATAGATCTGAAATACTAATTAATATATAATGTTTAGATTTTTTTTATTTATTTATTTTTTGCTAATTCTGGAAACCTGATCATTGCCTTATATAATATATTATAAAATGATCGGACTAACAGCAGTCAAGCAATGGATTTCAGTATTCCAGAGGAAAAAATTACAAATGGTCTTTATGTATTATCTTTATTGATAAACCTTACTAGAGGCAATATGAAAAAGGAAACATGCCTAGCACTTTGAAGGTGCGCCAAAAAGAGATGGATTGTGTAAAACAGGTAAATTACCAAATAAGCAAACTCTAACCAGGCAGGGGCACAATGGGATTAGAGATACAGAATAGACATAAAAGAATATAATAAAAATGTCATCAAGCACAGTTTGACATAAAAGTGATTAAAAAAAAACATAGTTCAAAGCAATTACCAAAACTACTTAAATGAAAACATGATTAGGACACTTGAAGACAAGCCTGAACTTTAGATTAGGGCTAAACTGACCAAAAGAAAAGAAAATGAACATGACACAAAACGGACTCAAATGGTAAACAAAATTAAAGACTTCAAAACATAGGACAAACAAATATATATATTTGTTTGTCCTATACATATATATATATTATTATTATTATTATTATTAATAAACAAAAAATAATAATAATGGCTACATGTTTTGTACGTCTGCCATGGCCCTTTACAGAAACTGAAGATTTGCATACAGTACACTGAAAAAGTATTTGCCATTTACAGAGTTCAGTTTTTGAATTTTGTCTCACCTAAATATTTAGGGTCAACAACCCAATCTAAATACCAGAAAAAACCTGTTTTCAAATGAGGATTCTATTCATTGGGGGAAAACAGTTGTCTGAACTAGCCTGGCCATATATGAAAAAGTAATTTCTCCCTAAACATAATAGTTGGTTGTGCCATCAATGGTGGCAACAAGTGCAATCAAATGTATTGGGCTATTAGTCTTTGGTGGAGGAACTTTGTTTAGTCTGTTAAGTTTAGACTTTGACAAGTCTATTTCATAACCTTCGTTTTGTTTTTTGACTAGTCAGAGGTGGACTTACGGGTGTGTTTTGGATCGCTGTCATTGCATATCCAGCATGCATTAAGCTTAAGGTCCCAAACTAAAGGTCAGAAATGTTTCTTGAGGATTTTAGGGCTGATATGTAATTCATGGTTCCATCATTTATGGCAAATCTTCAAGGTACCCAAGTAGCAAAAAAGTCCAGTATAATCACACTATAATAACCATGTTTGACTGTCAATATGATGTTATTTGTCTGTTTTACACAAGATGTGAGAGGACGCACGCCTTCTAAAAAGTTCAATGTTTGTCTCGATAATCAACACGAGGTTTCCCAAAAGTCTTCAAGATTGTGAAGATGTTTTTTTTTATTTTTTGCATATGGAACTCTTCCATGGATGCCATTTTTGTCCAGTCTATTTATTTCATATTGTTGAAGCACGAACACCGACTTTAACTGTGGTTCCTTTATGAAGGAGTCGTTGATGCATTCTTGGAGTAACTTTTTCCTGGAAAGGTTTGCCATTGTTCCAAGTTTTCTCCATTAATGTATTGTAATGTCAGTTATTGGTTCTTCAGGCTATCAGAATGGCCTTCAGAATTATTATTTTTTCTATCCTTGTAACTGAACACCTACCTTGTTTTATCAAGTGCTTTAAGGTGGCATTTCTTGTAAATTACCACTACAAAATTGAACTAACAGGGCAGCAATTGCTCTAAGTAGGCATGGGGTGGAGCATAGAGTAATGCTGTTCTGCCCCTCCCCACCTATTGATACTCACTGCCAGCCAGCTGGCTGAAAGAAGGTTACTTGTCTTTTCCGTTACTTACAAATTTGTAACAAAACGAACAAAAAATAGCATGTTTTGGAAATATTTTCAGGTTGGTTACCTGAGCAGATAGCTTGATCAATTAAACACCTAATATAGGCTTGTGTCTATAACAGTGATCTCGAAACAAATCACCATAAAGGCCAACATTATCAAGTTGGAAGTCCTCACGGGCCACAAAATGTTTGTATAGTGAAAACATATTGTATTGAACTGTGTAGTTTTATTTTTTTTATTTTCTTTCACCTGCGCAGCAATAAACTGAACAGGCAATAGTTGATTGAAGACTATTGCTTGTAACTGTGGGAGTCAACGCTGCAGCGGATTTGCATCCGGTTCAGACTGACGTCTTTCGTACATGAGTCGTGAGCGGGCGTTGTTGCCACAGCGTCTGCCATTTTGGTTAGAACTACTTTGTCTGGTACTTGGCATAAATAGGCTTTTCGGGATAGAGAGATATACTGTTATACTGCGAAAGAAGGCAACGCTGTTCCAACAAAATGCTGTCTGCAGCCCAGTTACTCGATGAGTTAATGGGCCGAGACAGAAACTTGGCCCCTGATGAGAAACGGTCCAACGTACGATGGGACAACGAGAGCGTAAGTTAGCATTGTAGCTAACGTTAGCTTCGGAGAAGTGATAAGCTAACATGCTTTAAGCAGCGTGTGGTATCTAATATGCTACATGACATTTGGGAGTCAAGTGCCTTCACCACCAGGAGTCTTCGCATCAGGCTTCATTTATAATATTTTAAAGAAGTCCTGGCGGACACTTTGCGGTGCAGGGACGCGTGTTAACGGAATTAACTTTAATTTGCTAACGGTTAAGCTAGGCCAACAGATCACAATGAAGGATGGCAACGCGTTTGTTAACAGCTGCTTTCAACAAAACTATAAAACAAATTTGATCGAGTGTAATATTTTTGGCTTTCTGTAGTGTGTAGATTAACACTTTAGGATACATGTAAATGTATCAAAATGCGTGTTGGTTTCACGTTTACCCCGCATGTACACTTGTTATAGCTGTGCTGTCCAAACTAGTACGTTCGCCAAAGTCTCATTAGAGTTGAGTCTCAATTATTTTCATCATTAAAATAACCTTCTAATGATGAGATCACTTCTGTAGTTTACAAAAAAAATAGATCTACATTGTTTTAAAGTGAACATTTAAAGGTAATTTGTTTCCCTCAATTTACACAGAAAGTCAATTTACAATGAAACCAGTTAAACGTTGTTACCCAAGTCACCGAAAATTCTTAGTTTCATTTTTCTTTAGATATTGACATGAAACTTCTTAAGAATAAATGTCAATTAATTGACTTGCTATAGTCCTTTATTCAGTAAAAGTGCCACATTCGTTACTGTAGAATACATTTTAATAACACAGCTGTAAAAACAGCAATTGAGAAAGTTGTGCCAGGAAGCAAAAAAGTATATTACAATTAGTTTGTTCTCCACTCATCTTTAGCTATATTAGATTAGTTATATTTCTCACTTCAGAAATCTGCTGATGCTTAGTCTCTTTGATATTTTGCCTTTAATAAAGTTAGAGACACATTCTTATTGTTAGAGAAATTTGATGCAAGTTACTGACTACTGAATAGATCCTGAGTGAAGTTAAACAAAACCAGCTACCTATTTTTTTAAAGCATTCCTTTACATGTTACTTTGTTTATTGAGTTGTACAGGTCAAAGGTGCTCACTTCTCATTCAGAATGCATGTAGTGAATGCATCGGTCATACTGAAATGCTCTTGAGCACAGTGTCGGAATGGTTTTTGACTTTAATGAAACCTTTGTCCTTTAATAAAGTACGGAAAAGGTGTTAATATTTCTGTTTTTCTGTTAAGGTCTGTCGATACTATCTGTGTGGCTTCTGTCCAGCTGAGCTATTCACAAACACACGCTCTGACTTGGGTAAGGATCTGTAAAACAGTATGATTTAATTCAGTACTAGATCTCATCTTTAGTATAGTATAATGAGCGATTTCTATTTTGTTGCAGGTCCTTGTGAGAAAATCCATGATGAAAATCTAAGGAAATTGTAAGTTCTACTTAAGATTTTACAATGTATTTTTCATTTTTTCCCCCATGTTATTGTTTTGGCCTGATACACTGCTTCTTCATCACAGGTATGAGAAAAGCTCTCGGTTTATGAAAGAAGGCTACGAGCGAGACTTCCTGCGGTATCTACAGTCTCTCCTGGCAGAAGTGGAGCGGCGGATTCGTAGAGGGCATGCTCGGCTTGCACTTTCCCAAGCTCAACAAAATGCCGGGGTTTGTAAATTTTTGTTTTTTCAAACCAGCATGCACGTTACCTATTGTGAAATCTCCAGAAAAACAAATGCATCATGTGTCTGATATATCGTGTTTTTATTCCCCCAGGGCCCTGGTCCATCTGGTAAGAATGAAGAGAAAGTAAAAGTTCTAACCGAGAAGATAGAAGACCTGGTAGTACAGGTTTGTAACTAATTTGTTGACAGTTATTGATATTTGTTTGAGATGTATTGGTCAGAATGTTGAGGATGATTTTATAATCTTTATATTTCAATATCTCAGTAATGCTTTTAGCAATATGATTTCTCTTTAAGAGATCAATTTTTCTCTCACATTTAATGCGCCCATCTATGTGCAGTAGTCATGGGAACTCTGGCTCCATTTAGAGAACCGGTTCCTTTGGTTCAACTTTTTTAAAAGAGCCAGCTCTTTCAGCTCCCTGAATGGCTCTTAAGATTTTTGTTGATTGAATTATTGCTCACATTAGCATGAATATACACACAAAATTAATTATTAGTTTAAAGTGCAACGCAACCCAGATCCTAGGAGACCCAGAGTCTTCTTATTGGTTTGAATCCAGTGTTTCATAAACCAAGCAACCACCAGTTAATAAATATACTAACAGTGAATACCATACTACAGAGCAACATTGATCAGACTCCATTAATTGTAGCAGCAGCCTCGCTCATGGTAGATGCTGGCCATACCCACTGTCAACTAGTCAGCCAATGTGTAAAACTGCTGACCCTCCACATGTCTGCTCGTGTAGACAGAGGCGACGATACGCATATTGTCCAATCACGTGTATATTTTTAAGAAAAAAAATTAAGAGGGCTCCAGTCGTTCACTTCAAAGAGCCGGCTCTAAGAGTCGTTTCGTTTGTGGCGACACATCACTAATGTTCAAACATATGCCTAAGCTTTAAAGGGGGTTCAGTTACACAGGCTGATAATCACTTCTTCTAAAAGGCTGCTGTTTCCAAATCTAAAATGTTTCATTACTGGCGTAGAGTGAATCCTTAAACAAGATAAAATGAAGCACATTTGCTTTTAACAGTTTTGACCTTCCTGTTATCTGCTGAAAGTCTCGTTCTCGCTGAAAATGGTGGACGTTTTGCCATGTCATAGAAAATTCAGTTTCTGACAACTGTGCTCCTTTTTTCATTTTAAAATCCCTCAATGGCTGTTTGAGTTTTTATCCTGCAGTAACTACTTCCACACCAAAGAATGTTGTTGTAGAGCTTAGTATTGTTGTACGTTCACGTCATCTGTTATATTTTACATAAATGTCTGCTAAAGTTAGTAAAAACGGCACAATGCAATGTATATATTTTTTGTGTGTTCCTTTTTTATTTCACAGTTGTAATTTACATAAGAACTTGCATTAAAATAAATCGTTGTTTGATGAAATCCTAAAGTCTAAAACAGAATTTTTATAGATGACCAAGAATTCTTGTTTTCTGTGCCACTAAACTGCAACATGGCCCTTATTCTTAGATTGAGGAACTGGGGTCAGAGGGACGTGTTGAGGAAGCTCAGGGAATGATGAAGCTTGTGGAGCAGCTGAAGGAGGAGAGGGAGATGCTCAGCTCCACCCCCTCGGTGAGTCAGCTAACACCGGCTAATCGGCCTACTGACGCTTCTCAAGATAGTAGGTGCTGCTTGTGTAATACTGCTTGTTTGCAGTAATGAGTTAACCTATGTGTTCAAATACATCAATGTAAAATGGAAAAATGTGAAATATTCTTTCTTAAGACAAATGAAGGTGACTGGTTGAAAACCAGTTCTTTATTATGTTGTATGTTTTGATATGAGCTGAAACAAATCTGGTGTTTTCTTTAGACTATTGAGAGCTTTGCAGCTCAGGAGAAACAGATGGAGGTGTGTGAGGTGTGTGGGGCCTTCCTCATTGTGGGTGATGCACAATCCCGAGTGGATGACCACTTAATGGGCAAACAGCATATGGGCTACGCCAAGATCAAATCTACTGTAGAGGAGCTCAAGGTAACAGAATGGTTTATTTTGCATTTGTTTCTGAGAATTGCACATCTAAGATATTTAATGAGCGCTGTCTGACGTTGGCTTTTGCTCAATTGGGGATTCTTTCTCAGGAAAAACTCCGTCGTCGCTCTGAGGAACCTTCAGATGAAAGCCCTGCTCTCAAACGGGACAGAGAAGAGCGAGAGCGCGAGAGGGAGGAGAGGGAGAAGAAGCGCAAAGAGGAGGAGGAAAAGGAGAAGGAACGGGAAAAGGAGAAGGAACGCGAGAGAGAGCGGGAGCGTGAGAGGGAGCGAGACCGAGAACGGGAGCGCGATAGGGAGCGGGACCGGGACCGTGAGAGAAGAGCAAAGCGGAGCCACTCCAACAGTCGCCACTCCAGCCGAGCTTCAGACAAGAAACGGAGCAGATCCCGTGACCATCGGAGGTCTAGGAGCCGAGACCGGGATAGGGAACGTAAACGCAGCAGGTATGGCAGGTTTAATGATGCCTTTTCCAATTTTTTCAACTCAGTGTATATATGGGATTTAACATCCTAAAAAGGTTTTTAGCACAGTACTGCAGACGTTTTACCCAATCGCCAACTTCAAACTAGATTAATACAATTTGAATTTACAGCAATTCTGAAATAAAAAAATCTTTTTTTCTCTATAATTTTTTGCAGCATGAAGGAGCAGTTATTGTTAGGTCACAGTGAGAAAATTATAGTGAAACTTGCTTTAAACAAGCATCAGATTTTTTTCTTCAACTTTGTTCTTCTTTCTCTAGGAGCCACGACAGAGAGAGGAGGCGCAGTCGTGAGCGCACTGACAGAAAACGTCGCTCCCGCAGCCGCGACAGGAGGAGGTCGCGCAGCTCAGAGCGCAAGTCTCACCGCCACCGAAGCCGCAGCAAGGACAGAGAAAAAGACAGGGACCGGGATAGAGAAAGAAACAGAGACAAAGGAAGGGAGAAAGACAAAGAGCGGTCATCAAAAGACAAAGGTAAGAACTTGTTTTCCTCAGCTTCTTATAAGTGTCTAGGATGTTCTTCAAACTTTGACATTTTGTCATGTTACAACCACAAATGCAAGTTTAACGTTTTGGGATTGAAAGTGAGTGCAACAAAAGCAGTTCACATCTGTGAATTGAAAGGAAAATGATTCAAACATGGAAGCTTTTGCTCTGGTCAAGTAAACCTAAAATGTAACTTGGCCAGCATGCAAAAGGAAATGAGTGGTGCAATTCCCACTGTTAAACACGGTGGGGGCAGCTTCATGGTGTGGAGATGTTTTTCTTCAGCCGGGACATGGAGATCTGGTTGTTAATGGAAACATACTTGTAGCTTAATGCAGGTAGATTCTGACAGAAAACCTGTTATAGACTGCAAAAGTGTTAAGGCCCTAAACATATAGCAAGCAGTACATTAGGATGGTTTAGATCAAAGCACATTTGCATGTTAGAATGAATGGCCCAGTCAAAGTCCAGCCCTAAACCTCATTGAGACTTTGTGGGAAGACTGTTCACCATCCAGTCTAACTGAGCTGGAGCTGTTTTGCACATAAGAATGATCATACATTTTAATCTCTAAAGGTGCCAATCTGGTTGCGATATACTCCAGTGGGCTTATAGATGTAACATGTGGAACTGAATATAATGATGCATGCCACACATTTCTAGTTTAAATCTGTAAAACAAAATAAAATGACCATTTATCACTTTCCTTCTACTTCATAATTATGTGCTATATTGGTCTATCACATAATATCCAAAGGCTTTTTGATTTGCACTTGTAAAAAGTGTTAAGCTTATGAATGCATAAACATTTGTAATGTTTTTTCAGACCATACAGCGACAGAGGAGAAGAGCAGCTCTAAGAAAGAAAGTGATGCAGCCACCATTAAAGCTTCGTCGGAGCCGGAACCCATGCTGACCGAGGCTGCCTCCTCCTCCCCTCTGCTTAACGGCCAGCAAGAGCTCCTCCAATCTGAAGGTGACACTCAGTCCAATTAAAACTGATCTGATAGGACCTCAGATCAGGCTCAGGTAAGTGCGTCCTCCTCTTCACTCCCCCTGGCTCTCGACCTACCCTTTCACACTCTCTCCCCTTTCCTTCAAGCCTCCTACCTCCCTTTCCCCTCCCTTTCCGCCCCTTCCGTTTCCCACCTTGGTTATGTTTAGTTCAATGCCTATGATTTTTGTCATATATACTATATCCAAATATCTTTATCCTGTTTTTGATTAGTGCATCGTAAGTATGCACTGAAGATGAAGGACTAGGCCTGATGAATGAGAAGAAAGTAGAAAACATTCACACAAAGCCAAGAGGGAAAGGCCAGTGTAGCCCTGAGCAAACATGCCCAGAGGTACCCCTCGTTTTGTATCAGTTTTTGATCCTTATAGATGTTTTATTTCACTTTGTGGAAGAAATAACAGAAAACAGTTATCCAGTCAAATTTTCTCTAGCTGTATATACATGTTTTTACTTTTTATGAAATTATATTTCTTACTTTAAACAGGAAAACATAGTAATTGCTTTTTTTTTCATCCAGGGAGGAAGTTAAGTAGCTGTGTTTCTACATGTTAACATGTAATCCTGGGAAACTTGCCCAAACGCATGTGTAAACACAACGTTTTCATATTGAAGCTGTAACGTGAAGATCAAATGCCATGGATTTATTCTCCAGCTTACTGTGCCTGATAATGCCATGCACTGTGTTTTTCTTTGGGGGGGGGGGGGTTGTAGCTCCTGGGGGGGGTCTTAATGACACTAACTGGAGGTGTAGGGTTTATCGGATGAATTGCAGCTGACTTCTATACCTCACACAGCGTTGGTGTTGTGAGCGAGACCACATGAGAAAAAGGGCAAATTAAAAATCTTGGATACTCTGACTGTCAAACTGTGCAGGTACTCACCCCAGGTACTCCTTTCTCTACCCACATCCATTTCTGAATGCTGTTGCCTGTCTGAAAAACAAGTAGCTACATCTTTAGAACATGTATCCACTGTTAATTGTCTGCTTTGCTTCTGTATTTGGCAACATGTTGGGGGAAGAAGAGTTATTTGAATGAATTCTGAGATGTAGACAACCTTGATATCCTTTTGCCATTGGCTGAAATTGTCACTGACATGTCCACAGTATTATTATTATGGCTCTAATTATGCTACATGTCAGGCACATTTCCACTCTGGTGAAAGGAATAGTTTTTTGGTTTGTCACTAGTTTTAAAATATTGCAAAGTTTGTAGATGTAAAGCAGGTAAAATATACCAAAGTTAGATGAGAAAAACATGACATTAAAATTGTCAAATGCATTCAAAACCTGGAACTTTTAATGCCAAAGTATAAAAAAAGTTTTTTTTTTTTTTTTGCCTTATTCTCTGTTAATATGACCTACATTTCCCCCCCCACGAACAAATTAATACATTTGACCAGCAGATAAACTATTGCCTGCATAGCTGGCCATCTTTGCTATAAGCCCATGTTGCTGGGACCTTTGCTAACGTTGGACATTGTGGCCGTTTTGCTCTGCAGGGGAAGCTGGAATATCTTGTTGGAGGAAGAAGCTGAAGAGCACGCCCACCTTTACCCTGAACCTGACTCCACTGCCTATAAACAAGGTGAACCACAAATGTGTAGGGGTTATTTAATAAATAACCAAAAAATGTCTATATCTAAATGAGAGAGGGTTATTAATACATTGTTTTTGTTGTTCTGTTATTGGCTGGATAAATGCAGTTGTGGTTCATCTGATATACATCTGATTTACTGGGATAGAAGGCACCCAGATATCACCTGGAATACTTAGGAAAAGTTCTTAATGGGCTTTTGTTTTGTTTTGTTATAAATTTTTACACATCCTATGTTTCCTGGCATTTAGTGAAAATAAAAACAGTGCTCGTGGTTTGTATTTGTCAGGGTCTACATCTTTTCCTGACCTTCTTTTTTAAAACCTCAATTAAAAGCGTATGTACAATGTATGATCCTTGGCAGGGAGTGTTTCTTTTCTCCTCCAATTAAAGCTCTTGTCCCATAAATGTAAAATATTCTGATTTAATTATGATCTGAAGCTTTTCATTATTTGAGATTTGTTTAATCTTCGCCTTGCTTTCGATGTAAATGTCATATTGAATTAAAAAGTGAAATCTTGTCTTTTGTTTTTTTTGTGATGTTTTTCTACATTTAAGAGATTGATTTTTAGCTTCCTGTTTAAATGAAAATACATCTCATTTTTTTCATATGAAAGCAGAAAACATATTTGAAGTTGCAATATTTTAAGCTCCATCCACTATCACAACCAGAGGGATAGTGGATCCAGTTACTTAAAGCTGATAAAGAAGACTGACTGTTCTAGAGTATCTTGAGATGATTCTGCAAAGAAGGGTTCTTCTTACAATGATTATATTGGGACAGCTCTGAGTATCCTCTTCATGAGACTAACACAATAGAGCGTTTCTTGCCAGAGGTTCAGATGTGCTGCAACACAGACTGCTACAGGAAGTCCTTTTTGCCCACAGCCGTCGCCATCTTTGGAGAACCTTAGATAGGAGTTACTACAACATTTTCTTTTGGGATTATGAAAGAGTCCCAAATGAGATGTTTTTCCAGCACTCATGATTTTTGAGCCCATCTCTGCTCCTCAAAGCTGTGTGGTTTTCAAATAATTTTCACGTGTCTTTTCAGGCTTGGGAGAGATCTTTCAATGTTGACAGCAATGTTCGCCATCACAGCATACGGTTTCTTATTGAGGGGCCTGCTTGGTCAGCAATCTGTAGATGTTTTTCAAACATTTACCTAAACCGCAAAACCTTTTCGGAGCTATATTGCCCCAATTATCAGTCTTCCAAAGTGTTGGTGCTCAAATTTCAATGTCTTGTCAAGTCTGAATTGCATTATTTGTTGTGGCACCATGTTTTTCAGAAATGTAAGCCTTGTACTTCGATTAGCATTAGCATTGGCTGTCAGTAAGCCTGTTGCTCACACTTGCTGAGTTTTTCTACTTCCAACTAAAGAAATTCAGAGGAACAGGTTTATTTGCTTTGAATTAGGGTTTCATTTAGCAGCAAAGATGCTAACCTTTGGTCTTCTAACATAAACACCTTTTAGCATCATGTAAAGCAGATCTCCAAATAAAATCTAGAGACAGTGAATATTATTGTGAAACACTGGAAATTAAGACTAGCCTAAAAAACTCAAGCAAAAGGATTGCCAGCAAGATTAAATTCCTAAGCAGGCAACAAGGGTATTGCCAAATGAAAGATTTTCTACTTAACTGCATGGTTTTCAATCTGCTAGACTAGTCTTTTCCACACTTTTCAGCTATCTGGTCTTCCTCATAAGTTTTGATTAATTGCTGTCACATATTGCTAACTGGTGCAATTATTACTGTTTTTGAAAGAGGTTATTTACTAGTAGCTGTGGCAGAGCAACAGTCATGAGTTACATGCTGCTGAATCTCTGTACTTGAATCATTATTTAAAAAGGCATGTTCAAAATAATAGTAAAATACTCTGCTCAAATAAATAAAGGGAACACTTAAACAACACAATATAACTCCCAAGTAAATCAAACTTCTGTGAAATCAAACTGTCCACTTAGGAAGCAACACTGATTGACAATCAGTTTCACAGCTGTTGGGTAAATGGAAAAAACAGGGGGAAATCTTTGGCGATTAGCAAGACACACTCAATAAAGGAGAGGTTCTGCAGGTGGGGACCACAGACCACTTCTCAGTACCTTTGCTTTCTGGCTGATGTTTTGGTCACTTTTGAATGTTGGTGGTGCTTTCACACTCCTGGTAGCATGAGACGGACTCTACAACCCACACAAGTGGCTCAGATAGTGCAGCTCATCCAGGATGGCACATCAATGTGAGCTGTGGCAAGGAGGTTTGCTGCATCTGTCAGCGTAGTGTCCAGAGCCTGGAGGCGCTACCAGGAGACAGGCCAGTACACCAGGAGACGTGGAGGAGGCCATAGGAGGTCAACAACCCAGCAGCAGGACCTCTACCTCCGCCTTTGTGCAAGGAGGAACAGGAGGAGCACTGCCAGAACCCTGCAAAATGACCTCCAGCAGGCCACAAATGTGCATGTGTCTGCACAAACGGTGAGAAACTGACTCCATGAGGATGGTATGAGGGCCCGACGTCCACAAATGGGGGTTGTGCTCACAGCCCAACACCGTGCAGGACGCTTGGCATTTGCCAGAGAACACCAGGATTGGCAAATTTGCGCCCTGAGCTCTTCACAGATGAAAGCAGGTTCACACTGAGACATGTGACAGACGTGACAGAGTCTGGAGACACCGTGGAGAGTGATCTGCTGCCTGCAACATCCTTCAGCATGACCGGTTTGGCAGTGGGTCAGTAATGGTGTGGGGTGGCATTTCTTTGGAGGGTCGCACGGCCCTCCATGTCCTTGCCAGAGGTAGCCTGACTGCCATTAGGTACTGAGATGAGATCCTCAGACTCCTTGTGAGACCATATGCTGGTGCGGTTGGCCCTGGGTTCCTCCTAATGCAGGACAATGCTAGACCTCATGTGGCTGGAGTGTGTCAGCAGTTCCTGTAAGATGAAGACATTGAAGCTATGGACTGGCCCGCCCGTTCCCCAGACCTGAATCCGATTGAGCACATCTGGAACATCATGTCTCGCTCCATCCACCAACGTCACGTTGCACCACAGACTGTCCAGGAGTTGGTGGATGCTTTAGTCCAGGTCTGGGAGGAGATCCCTCAGGAGACCATCCACCGTCTCATCAGGAGCATGACCAGGTGTTGTAGGGAGGTCATACAGACACGTGGAGGCCACACACAATACTGAGCCTCATTTTGACTTGTTTTAAGGACATTATATCAAAGTTGGATCAGCCTGTAGTGTGTTTTTCCACTTTCATTTTGTGTGTGACTCCAAATCTAGGCCTCCATTGGTTAATAAATTTGATTTCCATTGATAATTTTTGTGTGATTTTGTTGTCAGCACATTCAACTTTGTACAGAAAGTATTCAATGAGAATATTTCATTCATTCAGATCTAGGATGTGTTATTTGAGAGTTCCCTTTATTTTTTTTGAGCAGTGTATAAAGTTCAATCTCTGAGGTCATAAAAAACATCAGTTTACTTTTGTTCGTTATAAAGTATTCCATTGGAAAATCTTTGAATGGAATACTAAAATCTCAATGGTTTGAAGAATAGCCAAAAAGACTTAAGACTGGTCAGCTGCTTGGTGATCAAAGAAGCTCTACAGTGACCTGAAGGTACTGAAACAACGACCCCTATTTTGAGAAACGCTGCTGGCAGAAAGGCTCCCTCAAAGTCTTATTGTGGAAAAAAACTGTACCTGCTGAATGTCAATAAGCACATTGACATGCCTAAAGATAAATCACACAATATGTTAAGGACTGATGAAATCTGTTGCTCTTTTAGGGTTTAGGAGCTGCAGACAGTTGGTCTGCATGGTGGCTCAGGCATCATGCTGTTGAAATGGATCTTGCACTAGTGTGGGGCTTATTTAACATTGTCGATTGGCCTGCCAACAGAAACATTCTTGAGATCAACATCTTCCTTCCTTTTAACATTATGGAGTAGGCAGCTCAATCTTCACACCATAATCCAGCAGAAACTTTGGAGGGTGACATCATAAAGACTTTTTCTGAGGTAAAACCAGGAGACACAAAGGAATGGTAGAATCTGGTCTAATTGTTCTGGCATACCTGTGCACAGATGTCAGAAGTCAGTCAACTCCTAATAATGCAAGTTTGTTAGTGTTTAGAGAGCTAAACATTAACTCATATGACTGCTTATTGTGAAAGTATTTTTTTCAGTTTATGCAGTAAATTACTGGAATAGAAAGTGCAGTGCTTTTAATGCATTAAGCTGTATGGGATTTAAGGAATATGTTACTCTTAATGCAACATATTCATACCATAACATATGCGGATATGTACAAGCTTAAATTCATAATTTTGGAGGATGATGAGCTGCAATAACGATAAGATTCTGAGCTCAATATTTGAGTTCAGGCGCAGGTGTATTTCATGCTCTTAGACCACTTGACAGCAGGGGGCGCTATGTACATATTTCTTGACAGGTTCTTCAATAAGCTGGCAGTGGCAGCAGCCTCACAGTAGCATAGAGATAGTACGTGTTTGTGGATGTGTTGCCTTTTTATTTTGTGCATATTCACACTGAAGCTGAGAAAAAAGAAAACCTTTGAGGGTAGCAACTCCTTTCAACAGTCTCACACTCAGGCAACATTAATGTCTCGATCTACAGCACCCAGTCTGCTCATGTCATTGGCAAAGCAGAATTTCCCCTGGGTAAGAATTGCAGTTACAGAAAAAAAAAAACAACTGAAGAGGCTAGAAAGAATAAGGAGGCAGTAAGCTGGGGAGGCAGGAGAAAGGAAAATGTGACAGCGCAGGAAACTGGGAACGAGAGCATGGAAAGAGTGAGTTTAATGGGTTGCTAAAAAAAAAACTGAACAAATGTCTCCTGCATTCTCTTGTTGTACTGTCTTATACAGACATGCAGTGACTCAAATTAAGTTTAAAAGACAGAGCAGAATAGAGGTTATTCAGGAGGGAAGGCAATTCATCAGGGCTGTTAGCTTGCTGTCTGATTAATAATCAAAACTCTAATATTTGCTAACAGCTTATGTCAGTTGCCACTCAGGCTGAGATAAGGCAGAATAATATCCCTCTGTGTGGTTGTCATTTATACTGAACTCATACATCGTGCCCAGAAAGCTGTTTGACCAATATTTCTTTCTTTCTGTAGGAAAATTCAATGTTCAACATGACTTGTTTCGCATTACACAACCTAGGAAAGTTTTTCATCACCAAGGTGACAGGTGTCAGAGGAAACAGTAAAGAAGGTGCAGAGCAGAAAATAGGTTTGCCCTTTAGATTGCTTTACAACAGTATAAAACAGCTGGGCTTTATGGAAGCATGACTAATGTTTAGATAATTAATGTACTAGAAGCAGCACATATGCAGGTCAGCTGGTAGATATTTACATGTATTTAAATCTATACTATATTGGCAATCACTTTGTGCATGACACACATCCATCTCTGGGGATGGCTCTAATAAAGCATGGTGGTGGCAGAATTATACATAGGGATCCTTGGAATGATATGATGGAAGGTGCTAAATGCATGTGGATTGATACAGGTAGAGGAAATGAATGGTTTAAAAAGATATGTTTATATACATAAATATAATGTTATATTGTGAGATGGACTGGCAACCTGTCCAGGGTGCACCTGCCTTTCACCCGTAAACTGCTGGAGGTAGGTACCAACTCCTCTGCAACCCTGTATGGAAGAAGTGGGTATAGAAAATGGATGGATGGAAGGATACATAGAATAATCAGACCTACACTTACTATGGTTAGAGTACGCTGCTGTACAGCAGTGAGATTTCTCCAAAGTAATGGGTGAAAATCGGGCATACAGTATACCGAACAGAGACGTACCGTGATTTAAAAAACATTTAAAGCAATGGGTGAGAAACTGGGTGCTCCCTGGACAGGTCGCCAGTCCTTTACAGGGAAACACAGAGACAAACAGGAAAAGATACTATGCATGAACACACTTATACCTATGGGCAATTAAGATAGACCGATTAAGCTTACAGTCAACTTTTTGTACTGTGGGAAGAAGCCTGGAATAAACCCATTCATGACCCCAGACTGGGATTCAAACCCAGGACCACTGCTGCAATGCAACAGTATTTCAGTATTGTTGAAGTGGATATTAAACATTCCTTATGTTTAACTGTGTTAGATAAACACACAGGCATTCATTGGGTGTCCTATTTGTTTTCACTTTACCTGCCCCTGTGAAGGGCAGTAAGATAAAAATAATAAATGGGGTGACACAATGTTAAATTAAACAATACAGTTGTGTCTGATGTGTATCAGTGTCCTTCCAGCCAAAGTCATTATACAAATATTTAATGCATTTGTGTTCATCTTTATTTAAAAAAAATATATAATATAGATTGTGCACAAAGACATTCAATTAAAATTAAAAAATACTTTATTAATCCCAAAAGGAAATTAAATGTTGTTGTAGCTCATTTGATACAGGTTTCTTCAAAGAGTCGTCGTAGATGCTGATGGCTGTGGGCAGACCTCCTGTATAGGTCTGTCTTACAGCAGAACTCAAGAAGCCTCTGACAGAAACCACTTTGTTGTTGTACAACAGTCTAATGAAGACGATCTGGCCCTTAAAGAGCTGACCAGAGTCAGGGATGCAGGCACTTTAAGTGTTCAGTTCCCCCAACTGAGCTTTAAAATTCTTTCTGTGTAGGGTGTGAGTGAACAGAAACTTATTCTCTTTGCTCATCCTCTGAAAACACCGGCAGGAATACTCAGAAAGATAGAATGTCATAAAAGGTGGGAATAAGAAATGTTTTCAGAGACTGACGTGGTATTATTTTTTTAGCTGTGTCATCATACATTAGAAAATGCACTGGCTTAATGCCAAATATTTGATTTACATCAGATTTCAGGAGGACAAAATAAAACTGGAGAGGGGTGGGTAATATAAAAGGTTTTAGGTTGAGACTGCTTATGGGCAAACTGCAATATGTGCTATGTGGATGTAATCAGTTTCAGCTCCCCATAAAGAGCATGCTCACCTAAAGAGCCATAAAAAGCACATTTACAGACACATAATTTAAGACAGGGAGAAATAATCAAGTATTTCCCCGCCATGTAACCCTATCTCCATGGGACTGGGCAATGCTGACCTTGAATAATTTCTAACATAAAAGTCAATGGTCTTGCAGAGAGTTACAAAATGGAACAGGTGGAATAGGAATTCCCCACTCAGAGCTATCTGACCTGTGTCCCCATCTAGAGACAGAAACCAGGAACTGCAGCAATATACAATGCCTTGCGAAAGTATTCGGCCCCCTTGAAGTTTTCAACCTTTTGCCACATTTCAGGGTTCAGACATGAAGATATAAAATTCAATTTTTTTGTGAAGAATCAACAACAAGTGGGACACAATTGTGAAGTGGAATGAAATTTATTGAATGTGTCAAACTTTTTTAACAAATAAAAAACTGAAAAGTGGGCCGTGCAATATTATTCGGCCCCTTTACTTTCAGTGCAGCAAACTCACTCCAGAAGTTCAGTGAGGATCTCTGAATGATCCAATGTTGTCCCAAATGACTGATGATGATAAATAGAATCCACCTGTGTGTAATCAAGTCTCCGTATAAATGCACCTGCTCTGTGATAGTTTCAGGGTTCTGTTCAAAGCGCAGAGAGCATCGTGAAGGCCAAGGAACACACCAGGCAGGTCCGAGATACTGTTGTGGAGACGTTTAAAGCCGGATTTGGATACAAAAAGATTTCTCAAGCTTTAAACATCCCAAGGAGCACTGTGCAAGCAATCATATTAAAATGGAAGGAGTATCAGACCACTGCAAATCTACCAAGACCCGGCCGTCCCTCTAAACTTTCATCTCGAACAAAGAGAAGACTGATGAGAGATGCAGCCAAGAGGCCCATGATCATTCTGGATGAACTGCAGAGATCTACAGCTGAGGTGGGAGAGTCTGTCCATAGGACAACAATCAGTCGTACACTGCACAAATCTGGCCTTTATGGAAGAGTGGCAAGAAGAAAGCCATTTCTCAAAGATATCCATAAAAAGTATTGTTTAAAGTTTGCCACAAGCCACCTGGGAGACACACCAAACATGTGGAAGAAGGTGCTCTGGTCAGATGAAACCAAAATCAAACTGTTTGGCCACAATGCGAAACGATATGTTTGGCGTAAAAGCAACACAGCTCATCACCCTGAACACACCATCCCCACTGTCAAACATGGTGGTGGCCGCATCATGGTTTGGGCCTGCTTTTCATCAGCAGGGACAGGGAAGATGGTCAAACTTGATGGGATGATGGATGGGGCCAAATACAGGACCATTCTGGAAGAAAACCTGTTGGAGTCTGCAAGAGACCTGAGACTGGGACGGAGATTTATCTTCCAACAAGACAATGATCCAAAACATAAAGCCAAATCTACAATGAAATGGTTCACAAATAAACGTATCCAGGTGTTGGAATGGCCAAGTCAAAGTCCAGACCTGAATCCAATCGAGAATCTGTGGAAAGAGCTGAAGACTGCTGTTCACGAACGCTCTCCATCCAACCTCACTGAGCTCGAGCTGTTTTCCAAGGAAGAATGGGAAAGAATTTCAGTCTCTCGATGTGCAAAACTGATAGAGACAAACCCCAAGCGACTTGCAGCTGTAATTGCAGTGAAGGGTGGCGCTACAAAGTGTTAATGCCCCACTTTTCAGTTTTTTATTTGTTAAAAACGTTAGACACATCCAATAAATTTCATTCCACTTCACGATTGTGTCCCACTTGTTGATTCTTCACAAAGAATTAGAATTTTATATCTTTATGTTTGAAGCCTGAAATGTGGCAAGAGGTTGACCAGTTCAAAGGGGGCGAGTACTTTCGCAAGGCACTGTAGAAAATAGTTGTCAACAAAATCTGACTTATGAGATATGAACAAGATAATATAATGCTAGAAAGCGAACAGGATGAAGGATCCGCTGTTCTAGAAAATAAACACAAAAACCAGCCCTCTGTTGGATAGCGGAGTCATCAGATACTTATTATTCGCTAAATATGTATTCAATGAATGTCTTTTATTAAAAGCTCCTCAGCCAATATCAGACATGAATGACCATGTTTCTGTAAAATTGTTTTTATTACATTACAAGTTTATTTCTAGGTATGTGAAGAAGGTAAATATTAGAGACTAAGTAATTTCTAATACAGAAATCTTTTTTTCTTTGTTTCTTTTTTGGCATATTTTTTTCTCACCAAAGTTGAAATACAATATTTTTTTTCTGACAGACACAAAACTATTAAAACCCTGACGTTTTTCTACTTTAATTTTTGCATCAAGAAAGTTGAATAGGGCTTCTACTGTCTTGGCTTTTTTGGCTTTCCGATATGAAAACAATGTAAACTGTGTAAGATATTTGCTGTAATCACTTTCCATGATTCTGTCTTTTGACATTATATCATAATCATGGGAGAAGCTGTGAAGATTCCATCTAAAGTCAAATTTTCAGGCAAAATGACATTAAGTGCAGGAACCTGCTGCGATAAATATTTTTTTTCATTGCACAAAGGAAAATGTTTGTGTGAAAAGGAACTTCAAGTATAGATACTCAGTTGCCATAAAGAAGGCTTTAGCACATCCCAGATTGTCTAGCGAGCAACATGATTATTCCAACCACCGAATTTTGTTTTGACACCAATGCAGAGCTTGTTCCTGGCAGCAGGTGGATATCAGTGCATTTCCATGTGCAGTGAACCAAATTGTTTTGAACCTTGTAATAAGAAGAGAGGGATAGAAAACACTTCTGTCCAAAAAAAAAATAATAGAAGAGACATAAAGGAGAGACTGGTGTAAATGTGAAAGGTTAACTTGTTTTTCATTTGATAAATCGTACTTCCAGTTTTTTGGGACGCTACTTGTCCTTTGAAGAAAAGGTGAATGCGAGCCACAATTTTTATGTAAGTTGAACAATGAAGCAACTAATACAACTCATGTATAAGGTTGTTCTTCATGCAAGGGAGCATATTTGTGTTTTGCCATGTGGAGTACAGTCTCACAAGGCAAAGGTGATTTAAAGATCATAATATTAAAAACTCTTCAGTATTTAACCACATTAAGAATCTGTGCTTAAAGAACAAATTCTTAAACAGTATCCAGAAAGTATGATAAACTCCAAACCCTAACGAAACAGTAGTGGGTCAAACATCAGTCAGGATTTGGACCAGAAGTTGATGTTCAGCATGTCAGAGTGGATTACAGAAGCTATAAATAAGAAGTCTGGACACTGTAAAATTTGACTCATTACTATAATTTATGTATTTGCTCTTCTTTTCCTTGAGTATCAGATAGAAATGTAAAAAAAACCCCAAATGAAACCTGATTGTGAAGATTAGAGCACTGTTGTGTGGCCATAAAATACGCTGGCTTATAAAGCAAAACCTTTAATGACACAATTTATCATTTACAGGTCTAAAATAAAATAGATTTGTGGATATCCAGGCCATGTTTGGGTTAAACTTGTTTTTCCATCAGCTGCTTTTGTATGAATTCCTTTTAGGGTTCTTGTGTCTACAGCTATATGCAGACAAAGTTTTGCTTAATAAAATATTCAGAACAGCAAACAGGAATGTTTATTGATTCAAATTATGTTTGCTAACATTGCTGTACAAAGTAAAGTAAGTTTTACAATGAGTGTGCCCCTGGGTTAGATTTCATTATTGTTTGTCAGAGTTTTTTGTCTCGGATTTTAAAGGACCGTATCTCAGTTCTCAGTCAGTTATGCATGTATCTTTTAGAGCACCCGAGGTGGGTAGAGTGGTCAAACATTGTACACATGTAAGGGGATATATTACTTCGATATATATTTTTTCAAGTGGAAGAATAGTGCTCTAAAAAAATACATAAGCAACTCAACTGTTTGATTATAACATCTAGTCAGTCATTTTCTACCACTTATTCCATAGTGGGTGGTGGGGGAGCTGGTGCTTATCTCCAGCAGTCTATGGGCGAGAGGCAGGGTACACCCTGGACAGGTTGCCAGTCCATTGCAGGGCAACACACAAACAACCATGCACACACTCATTCATACACCTAAGGGCAATTTAGAGTGACCAATTAACCTAACAGGCATGTCTTTGTTCTGTGGGAGGAAGCCAGAGTACCCGGTGAGAACCCACACATGCCCAGGGAGAACATGCAAACTCCATGCAGAAAGACCCCTGGCTGGGAATTGAACCCAGGACCTTCTTGCTGTAAGGCAACAGTGCTACCAACTGCCCCACCATGCAGCCCATTATAACAATTATGATTTGAAAATTATATATCAAAAAGACAGAAACATGACATTTACGAGAATATTCTGGTATTTTTAAGAATAAAATACAAATGCAGAAGAAAGAACCCACCGGGTACTCCGGCTTCCTCCCACAGTCCAAAGACATGCCTGTTAGGTTAATTGGTCACTCTAAATTGCCCTTAGGTGTATGAATGAGTGTGTGCTTGGTTGTTTGTGTGTTGCCCTGCGACTGCCCTGGGCTGGCGACCTGTCCAGGGTGTAGACAGGAATTGTACTCAAGTAAGAGTAGTGTTACCTAAAAATAATGTTACTCAAGTAGAAGTAAAAAGTATGAAAGAGTAAAACAACTCGTTGAAGGGCATTTTTTCCCCCCATAAAGTTAAAAAAAGTAAACCAGATGATGATGAAATATTTATAGAAATTAACGTGGGCGTGGACTATCAGAATACCTTCAAGTTCTATGTTTTCAGCTTCTCACCCCATTCACCCATTTTTCAGCAGCAGGAGAATATCTAATGGCTATTTTAAGCCATTTCCAATGCTGACCCAAACCAAATGGGTGAGGTGTGCAGCCTAAGTGAAGTAACTGTAAGCAGCATATGTAAAGGTGTGTAAGGATAAAGTTTGAAAATGTCATGGAAATGATGTGAACTTAGCTTGAAAATTGTTTAATCCCTAAAGGTTTTTTTGCATTCATTCTAAATCTAAAGTCAAGGACCATCAAAGACACGTTTGGGTGTTTAATAGATGCTCTTATTTAGGAACACTTTCTACTCATTATTATGTTTTTGTTGGAGTGTTAATCAACCACTAATCAGCATGTTTGTTTCACTCAGAAAATCTTCTTCAGAAAATCTTCTTCAGAATGTTCTAATGCTTTAAGAAAAATGCTGATGGTGCAGTCTTTCCTGATCCCTCCTGTTTGTTCACAGCACACTATCATATGAATTATGTATCCGAGTAATTAGGCTTGTCATTGCGGTGTATGGTCAACTGCATGCTCCCCTCTGATGTAGTTCAGTAACACAATAGACATTTTTATCTTCCACTTTTTTCCCCAGCATCATTGTAGGCTTTCTGTTATGGATGAGAGGGTATTTGTCGTACCTCTCGGGATGCTGCATGACATTACGCAGGGGAATACAATGAAACAGCATGATAACAAGATAAAAGCCTCGTGTTGGACTTCAAAGGGGGGGCATCTGCTTAAACACTAGCAGGATGAAGCATAGTCTGTGACGAGGGGTTTCAAAGGGGGCTGCTGTAGTTGAGCATGTGATTTTAACACTTTTATTCACCTCAACATTCACCGGAAATGTACAGTCTTTTGTGCTTTAGAAGGGCATTCGTAAGGAGAGGTGCATCAGCCTTGCAAATTACATGGAAAAATGCATCGCACTATTAAAGCTATTTTCCACCTGTAGTCTCTGGGCTGATTACTGAGTTGTATCAGTAAATAATGCAGATAAAAATACAAATTGATCAGTTTATTAAAGTAAATTACAGAACAATCCATATCATAAACCCCTGCAAACCCTTTTTCTACAGATCCAAAACACACACACACACACACACACACACACACACACACACACATTCACTCACAGACTATGCTATTAATTCTGCGATAAAATCCAATGCTTTGTTTACCATAAGAAAGAAAAATAGTCTATACCTAACCATTTTCTAGTTCCCAGTGTTATAATCAATTACCAGGCTAATTACTGTTAGCACTATCATTACTAAATAGTAGTAGTTCACATCAGGGTAGAGGTGCGAGGGAGGGTAGACAGGCAGGACAGCGACAGAGCAGTGGAGGTAAGAATCTGTTGTGACCAGGAGGGCTTGTGGAACGAAGAAAGTTGTCCGAGCAATAGTTCACCCAGCAGATGCTCCCTTCAGAAAATGAATCTCCGGAGTTCCAAACAAGAACATCCAGAGGTTCTTCTGGAGGCTCTGTGAGGGAGGACAAAAGGTGATCAAAATAGGATCGAGAGGAAAAACGCACACAAAGATGTGAGCCTGATTAACGCTCAAATGAGCAAATGATCTGGCGTCGGTCTCAGGGATCTGGGTACTCTTTGAGCTCCTGTTAATGAACTTACTGAGCTGCAGCTGCCAGCCACACCCTGAAGGGAAATGAATGAGACAAACTGCAAATTAAATGTTTATTACTGTGGTTATTAGTATTTTTTAAATCATATTGGATTTGAAGTCAGGGTTGGTAAAAAACCTTCCCTCTTGTAATTCTGATTTCACCGGCCCTTTCTTCCAGTTTATTTTCCCAACATAAAACTTGGAAATTCTAACTTCAAACATGCAATGGAAATAGAAGAGATTTCTTTTTATTATTTATCTTTTTAACTTGGCAAAGCACTTCTTTCTTTTGTAGAACTGCTTTGAAGTGTTTTGACAGTATACTTGGAAAACTTGGTGGCCCTCATAGAGAGTATGAGAATCACTTGATCCAGACTTTTTGAAGCACAAAAT
This sequence comes from Girardinichthys multiradiatus, assembly GCF_021462225.1. Taxonomy (NCBI): domain Eukaryota; kingdom Metazoa; phylum Chordata; class Actinopteri; order Cyprinodontiformes; family Goodeidae; genus Girardinichthys; species Girardinichthys multiradiatus. Next base: position 18,534,759 of record NC_061817.1, on the reverse strand, counting down.
AATCCAGCTAGCCGAGTGTGACCCTTCCTTTTGTGGCTCTGTAAGAAGAGTGGTCGTCTTGCAATCCGAGGGTTGTGGGTTCCATTCCAGCTTCCTCCTGCCACATGTCGATGTGCCCCTCGGCAAGGCACACCTCAAATTGCCTACTGTGTACCTATCTGTGTATCGGTGTATCAATGTGTGTCTGGGTGAATGTGGCTCTAGTGTAAAGTGGTTTGAGTGGTCAGTATGACTGGAAAGGCGCTATATAAGTAAAGTCCATCTACCTTTCAAACTTCATACTGTTTTTTTGAACATATATTATTTTGAGAGCTGTCTACTGGGGGTAAGATACTGATTGCTGTTGGCACTCCCCAGAACCCCACATTAAAAATGTCAAAGTATTTTTTTAAGCTAACCCCTTTTCTTTTTGATATTGTTTTTTGCCAGACACTGTATCATTTGCATGTTTGGCTCAAAGTAAACGAATAATATTTATCTCCTGTGAGCCTGTAAGTCTTGACAAACTGTTTGCTGTTTCTGCAGCACATTTGCATATCGCCTATTGATCTATGCAGTGCTTGGAGAAGGTGGACAATCCTAGCGGTTAGTTAGAAACTGGTGTATATTGAGACAGAGGTCATAATCAAATTATCTTTCTGACAAAAAGGCACATGTGTTAAGTTTGCTACACTTCCCTCACACAATGAAATAATGGAAGGATGCTGGAGGGTAGCCTCTATATTCTGAATCCTTTGGCCTTTAATCGATTCAGGGCTTCAGTGTTTCTGTATTGATTCCCTGTCTTACCTTGTAGAGAGATCAGTCATGTACCTGATTACTGATGCTCTGTGCACAATATTGAGAATATACAAAAAAGTTTGACGAGCTAGAATGTTGTGCAAATTGTGTATCAGAGTGGTAGCTTCTTAATTGCCTTAAGATTTAAGCATTCTTAAGCTTTCAAACTGGTAGGAAAATGCATGTGTGTGCGTGGTTTCATCTTTCCTCCTGCTCAGCTGCAAATACTGTCATATGGCATTACTTTGATATACAGTATTTTGGTGTGTCTGCATGTCAGTGTTTACATCTGCGCTTTTGTGTGCGTGGAGCTCCGCTTATTTTCCTCTAATCATCATCTGTGTGTCCGTGATGAGTAATGAAGCCCTGCCTGTCTGGCGGATGCTGTTTAATCATGCAAATCAGTACCAGACTCATTCCCTGCAAGGATATTACTGATGCTGGCCGCTGAGCGAGGCCGACCTCCTGGTGGTTGATTTACTCTGCCCTCTTCCCACTGCTCCTGCTAGTGACACCACAGCAGTAATGTTGAGGATGACAGTGAAGGAGAGAAACAAAGAAAGGCTGGCAGGAAGTAGAAAAACTGAATTCAGGCAGTACATTTTCTGAGCTTTTTTGCCATCAGCTGATTTTCTGACACTCTCATAAGGTTCTATAGTTTTTGTTTTACAACTGGTATGGCTATGAATAAATAAATTAGAGCTGTTGAGCTATGTTTAAGAAATGTGCTATTTGTGTCTATAGATGGGAGAGTTAGGCTGCAAGTCAGCTGAGTCTGAGAATTAATTTGTTTTTATTTTTTGAGTTCTAGGAGACTGAAGCCGATGAGTACTGACATTTGCACTGATGTGCACTGAAATGGAAAATTTGGCATCGTCTGACAAACACCTGACTCTCACCTCACAACCTGCAGGACCTGGCCTTCTCTATAAAACTAATACACATACACACACATACACAAGCATGCTGAACTTGCTCTTGCACTTATGTATGCCCACAGCACTTGCTTCTATTGTGCATAATTGCTTAGCAGTTCCCACAAGCAAAATTACCAGACATTTTACCTTTATATTTGCTCTGTTTAAACCACCTATTTTGCATTTAAACATTACTCGGACCTTGGCCAAAATATGCTCTAAGCCTAATGAAAAAGTAAGTTAATTGCGCAATGTTCTGGGATAATGAGTTGCATTATATTCTCTGCAATGATTGGTCTCACATAATTCCTTCTGGTTAAGCTGATTCTTTTTGGACACACCTCAGATTTGAAACTAATTGCAAAATTGAACACGTATAATATAATGCAGCTTCATTTGACATGGTTTAAATCTGCTGCTGCCAATGACTCACTACGTTTCATTGTTGGATGTAAAAACACAAGTTATTTTTCGTTATATAATTGCATTTGATCTTTCTATATTAAACATTACAGGTCTCAGCAGGCTAATTTTTTTTTATTAAAACAATTGAAATGATTGATGTGGATAAGAAAAGCTTAAAATTATTGCCAGAGCTGTTGGGTTTTCTGCTGCTTCTCCTTCAGAACGGTATTACCCTGTTATGTGGAAATGATTGGTTCACTTGTCTCAGGAAAATGCTGGATGCTTAAAAAGCCTGTCAGGTAGTGATGTACTGTAGTGCAGTTCAACCCATGCAAGTAAGACATGGATTGATTATGTGAATAAAAGTGAGATTTGGTGAATTCTGCTGTTTGAAGAAAGCGGAGAGCTGAAGCCTGTGCACATTGGAGAAACAGTGCCGATAAGAACTTGAGCAGAAGTGGGAATGCCTAATTCTGGATTTACAATGCTTGCACCTCCACTGCGCCCTGCCACGTTACAAACTTGACAGTCATTTGTGCCTGTCCCTGCAGTGAAGCCCAGAAGTGCTTTGAGAAGCATGCACGGGAAATGTGATAAATGCGGAAGTCAGATTATCTTTATAAAAAAGGATGAGTAGAGTTAAAAATACTGTGGTTTTCAACTTCCATAATTAATCTTTCTTCATCTGTTGCTCTCTCACTTCATCTGCCTTGACCAACGCTCCTACTATGGTTTGAGCGACAAGACATGACATGACGCAATAGGTATGTTGCGCTCATTCAGTTTGCTGTTGGTACCATGTGATCTGTGTAGATTAACTCCAAACCTTTGTAACAAGTAGGTATTTGCCACTGTAATGAATTTCAGACAGACGGGGCTCCCAGCAGAGAGATTTTAAATTATTTTGTGGGATTTCAGTTTATTAAGTCTAGAACCTACTGGTCTCAGATATTTATCCTGCTTTCCTCCTCCTCACGGGATAAATCATGTATTAAATCTTCAACATGCAGACATTGTTTTTGCAACATTCTTCTCTGGACATTGTGTTATGCATTAAGTCCCAGGCTTTGAGTACACAGTTTACAAGTGGGCTAAATTTATTTGGCGCTTTTCTTGTGATACCAACCACTCTTAAGTGCTTTACACTAGAGCCACATTCACCCATTCACACTCACAAACATTTATACGACGATCGGAAGGCAACTTGGGCTTAGGTGCCTTGCCCAGGGGCACATTGACATGTGGCAGGAGTGTGCTGGAAGCTGTCAGATTGCAAGACGACTACTCTTCGCACTGAGCCACTGTCACAAATGTAAACAGGGAAAAGGAATAATGTGTCCTTTGGTCTGATGAGACTAACATTTAAGTGTTGGACCATAATTACCATTGATACAAAAAGGGAAGGCTGGTTAGACAGAGAACGACGATCTCACTGTAAAGTTTGGTGGTGGCAGCATATAGTGTTTGGGGGGTTTTTTGGGTTCTTTAGAAGAGACTGATGCACTTCACAAAATAAGGCATAATAAGGAAAGGACATTGTATTGAAATACTGAACTGATGTTTTAAGCCATCAGCCACAAATTTATTGTTTGGGCACAAATGGCTATTCCAAATTGTCATTGACCCAAAGCATTCAACCAAATTACTAAATATTTTTTCTAGGACAACATTGTCAATGCTTTGGAGTGACCATCACAAAGTCCTGCTCTCAGTCCCATTGAAAATTTGTGGGCAGAGCTAAAAAAGTGTGTTCAAGGCGGCCTAAAAACCTAATTCAGTTACATCAGTTCTTTAAGGAGAAACCTTATAATGAAAAGCTTGAGGAAGGAAACCAAAAACCTTTGTCCCAAGTTATACAGTTCAAAAGATGATTATTTTAAAGAATTATTCTAAATGTTAAATAAATCTTTCATATATTCGCTCACTTATTATTCTTGCATTTAGTAATAAAAAAAAATCTAGGTCTCGACTCACGTAAAAAAAGAAAGGTTTAATCTAATGCCAGACAGTGACGGAATAAAAGTTATGCATTTTTTGTCCAGTGTATGTAAGCTTTTACAGTTTACTGATACAAGTTAAATTAAACACATGTGCCTATACAAAAGGTTGAGCAGGAATACATGGAATAAAAAGCTTTGCTAATATCCAAAGACAAAATTTGAAGGACTAGAGAATCTAAAGAATCATTAATATAGACCAGTTTAAAACATTAAAAGAAGCTGCTTGAATGTGTAAAATATTAAATGAGGCATGACTTAAGGCTTTTGCACAGTTTGCAACTACAGGTAATTATCTATCCACTCCCAAGTTACTACTAAATGCTTCTAACATATGCCGCCTCTTAACATAAAACTTAAAACAACATATGGATGCAAAGTGTTGCTCAGCAGGGCTCCTATATGGCCCAAACCAATTTACAATATTTTTCCCCAAGCATAAATGGTGGCTAACAGAAATGGACATTTACTGTACTCTTTTAATTTTTTAGTTGACTTCATACCATATGTGCGGGAGGGCGAGCATCTGCAACAAAATAGAGACTTACAGGCAACTAGATGCATCCCCAGAGAGAACTGTGCAGGGTCACACTACACTTTGCCAGCTCTTGTAAAACTAATAAAGCAAGCAAATTAGCCTACAGAGTCCATTGGGACCCTGCAACTAATAAAGCAGACATCCTAAAAACGATCTGTCACACCGCCAAGCCTAAATAAGATCGAGCCTATCTGAAATGCCAAATTCGATTTTATTTAGACTGAAATGGATTCAGATCAGAGTAAAGCAGGTTTTATTTTCTTTTTTACAGCACAAGCAAATTTGTGGCAGTGTTGATTGTTTTTCTGCAGCAGTTGCTCTAAAACAGAGGACAAATCAGTTTAGAGTTAGTGAAACAGCTTTCTTAGAGTTTTTATCCCCAACAATGATCTGTCATAAAAAATTAGAACATTTTTAAACAGCCTTGTTTTAACAATCCATGAGGGTCTTACAGTGTGATTATGTTTCTCTTCATCGTTTTCTGCAAATCACCAGTAATGTTATTACACAGACAGGTTGTGAGGCAACAAAATAGGAAAAATACTTCTACAAGGCACTGTATTTGCTTTCAACACAAGTTGAAAAGCTTTCACATAGGCGAGTGCTTCTCTATGTAACAATTTCTTAGTATTAATGTATTACACATTTCTGCAGTATCAAGGTAACATCATATAGCATTCTTTGAAGTGTTTTTATGCTGAATCCGAGAAACTCTTTGCTCCTGTCCCATTTCTTTGATGTTAGACCCTTCACATCTTCTCACATTCCTATTTTAAAAAGCATGCCAAAATGTTCTTCCATAGTGGATGGATCCTGTGCATGAAATGTTGGCTTCAGTTTCATCTACTGAGCTCCTGTGGATACACAACATATGTTCTGGAACAAAATAGCATTTTTCTTCATCTTCTTAAAAAATTGCAGTATAGCAGTCTGGCAGATTCTGCTATAATGTGTTTTACTGATGCTTCTTTAAATGCTCTGGCACCTTTCTTCTGTGCATTCTCAGATGCATTCAAGCTCATTCATCTTTTCCACCTGGTTTTTGTCCTGTCTGCCGCACTGTCTCCCTGTCTCTGCTTCCGTCTTTCTCTTACTCTCCCAACCAGCTCTGTCTGTCAGCGATATTGTTGCTTTATGTGAACACAGACCCAGAGACAGTCAGAATGAATTACAATGCTGGCTACAAAAGGAGGCAGGTGGGTTCTTGATCCAAGCTTTAACAAAAGACAAGAACACTTGACAATCAGCAGGTTCCTAAAATTCCATTTTCTGCAAAGATTGCTTTAAGGCTAACTCTCACACAATCAAACACACACACAAGCGTACGCACAAACTATAAAATAACCATGGGGAACAAGCTGTCTCATTGAGGAGGAATACTTGCTCAGTAAGGACCTGCCTGCTCAGCAGAGCAACTAATTGCAGTTATACATGAAGTGACAGAGATGGCAGATGAAGACTTGTAAGAAGGAGCTTTGGCAGGGGAACACATACTAGATTTTTGTAAATGTGTTGGCTGTATGCACTTGCAGGGACATAGTCAGAGGGTGGGGAAAACGCAGAACAAAAAAAGAAAATGAGGAGTCAAATCAGGAGCAGAAGATAAAATAAATATTGACAAAGCTTGTTTTAAAGAAAACAGTGAGGAGAGATCTGCTGTTATCACAGTGTAGATATTTTGTCTCATGGATAAAAAACTGGACTTGAAATAAATTTAGGTTCTTTTCCTCTTCTACTTTGCTTTGTCGCACCATATGAGGCTTTAGTGAAACCTGCATGTCTCTGAGGGGAACCTGATTGTTCAAACAGTAAAATAGGGATGTAGGATTTGACCAAGTCTTGGAAGGAAGACTCACAGACTTAATGCTTCAGCTGTAGCTGGGTTTTAGTCCTTTCTTCTTTTCCCCCCAGCCACTGGAAGTGCATTGTGCTGGAAATGGTTTGTATGGTAAAGAAACTTTTACAGCAACAAAAAAACAAACAAATCTCAAGAAAAAGAAATCCAAAAATCTTCAAACAATGAGGCCTCCTGCTCTGGTCTGCCGCCCTGCCCTGGAAAGACACCTAAGGTAAGATGAAAACAGACACACATGGTACCCCTTCATTTCAACAACAAATAACTTAGGAACCAACAGAATCATTGAGTTCCCAGATGTAACCAAATAAAAAGAATTGTGTAGTCATTGGTTGTTTGCCTCTATTGTGTGCAAGTTACTTATCTGACGGCATGGGTCACCCCATGACAAGGGATGCATGCTTGTCATCAAGGCTGGCATATAGGGACATGAAGAGACATTTAAGCCCCTAAAGATATCATCCTGTTGCACCTTGACTAAGTACTAAGGCACAAAGCAAGGTTCATACAGACATGGATAAGCGTGTTTGGTCTGGAAGGCATTGTCCTGATATCAGTAGATAGAGCACATTTGGAATGAGTTAAAGTAGAGCCTGTAAGCTGGGCTTTCTGTGCTTAACATCAGTGCCTGACCTTATAAATGTGTTTGGGGAAGAATGAACAAAAATACCTCCACCAAACACACTCCTTAACCTTGCAGCAAGCCTTCCCAGATGAGTTAAAGCTGTTAGGATGCGATGAGTTCATATTAAACCCTTTAGATTAAAAAATGTCTGAAGAAAATGCAATGACCTTAAATCAAATTAGGATTGGCTGATAAAAGCGTCTGCCTGAACTTATGCTCTTATTTAGTTTAATGCTCTGGAAATTCTAATTACCCAGAATACCCAAGGTGGAGGAAGCGTTCCTGTGGGATAACACACAGAAAATGTGATTCCTGTTCATTTCTTTCTGAAAAGAAAAATCTACTCTAACATGCACACAAGCTAATATTACACCGGTAAATCATAAACAAGCAACTAAGTGATTGTTTGTAATATATTTCATTAAAACAAAATTAAATTATTGAACTTTTCTATAATTTGTAGGTGCATTGGGGACCTACTCTAAAGCTCATGACACGTGTCACTGTAAAATAAATTACTATGCTGTGTATAAAGGATAACTTTAACTTCCGATCTGAAATAAAGATACAGTAGGTTGATATTATATTATATTATTCTTTCATCTTTTATACCGCTTATTCCATAGTGGGTCATCGGGAGGCTGGTGCCAGCAGTCTACGGGCAAGAGGCGGGGTACACCCTGGACAGGTCGCCAATCCATTGCAGGGCAACTCGGAGACATACAGGACAAACAACCATGTACACACTCATTCACACCTAAAGGCAATTTAGAGAGACGGATTAACCTAACAGTCATGGTTTTGGACGGTGGGAGGAAGTCGGAGAACCTGGTGAGAACCCACGCATGCACGGGAGAACATGCAAACTCCAGGCAGAAAGACCCCTGGCAAGAGTCGAACCCAGGAAGGCAACTGTGCCACCGTGCAGCCCTGTATTATATTATATTATATTATATTATATTATATTATATTATATTATATTATATTATATTATATCATATCATATCATATTATATTATATTATATCATATCATATTATATTATATTATATCATATCATATCATATCATATCATATCATATCATATCATATCATATCATATTATATTATATTATATTATATCATATAATATATTATATTATATTATATTATATCATATCATATCATATCATATCATATTATATCATATCATATCATATCATATCATATCATATCATATCATATCATATCATATTATATTATATCATATATTATATTATATTATATTATATTATATTATATTATATTATATTATATTATATTATATTATATTATATCATATCATATCATATCATATCATATTATATCATATCATATCATATCATATCATATCATATCATATCATATTATATTATATCATATCATATCTTTGGCTTTGTCATTGTGGAATGTATAACACAGGCAACCTGTAAGGGGCAACAGTTAAGGTTTCCTATAAAAGGTATATGTTTATGTTGCTTTATAAATATCTTGATGGATATTTTGTCGGTCATGATTCTAGAATGCCGCTCTGATCAAATTTTAGACACATGACAGGGACCACAGTCTGTTTATAACAAATTCAGACAAACTCAGGGTGCTTAAAATTCATGAATGTCTCCCGGGTTTGCCCTTCATAGCGACCTTGTGTCATGCATCATGCAAATTCCAGTGTGTCTGACTTCAAGCTGATGTTCTCACTTTTACTATCATTCTCAGCAACCTCTTAGAGCAGCATGCAAGAGAGGCTAAAGCCAGCGGCCCTTAACATCAAGAGCATCTCCTTTAAGATCCAACAGTTTCAGTCTCAAACACTTTATTATTTAAAGAACCTGGCACCTCTGACACTGTATGAAAATAATCTGCCCTTTCTCTTTTGACACATGGCACATACTGATTGAAATATTTATGATCAAAACTGAAAATTTGTACTAACTCTTTCATATTTGCAGTACTTCAAGGCTTGGATAACTAGAATTCTGTATCTGCATAGCTGCAGCTAAGATCATCCTATTAGTATATTGTCCAAGTTTGAAAAAACATTGATTGAGTTCATTTAATTTCCAAAGACAAACAAAAAGGCTTCAACAATTAACAGTTTGGATAGAAGGTGCTTTATTTGCTTTGTGGTTGCATGGACATTTTCAGATAAAAAAGAAGATGTTCTTCCAATGGATTCAGGGGAAGCCTAGATCGGATCCTAGATAAAAGAAAAAATAATTATTTCAATATAACATTTAAAATGGGCTGCACAGTGGCGCAGTTGGTAGCACTGTTGCCTTGCAGCGAGATGGTCCTGTGTTTGACTCCTGGCCGGGGTACTTTCTACAGGGAGTTTGCATGTTCTCCCCGAGCATGGGTGGTTTCTCTCCAGGTATTCCGACTTCCTCCCACAGTCCAAAAACATGACTGCTAGGTTAATTGGTCTCTCCAAATTACCCTTAGGTGTGAATGTAGACCACTGTAGATAAGCACCAACTCCCTTCGACCCTGTATGGAAAAAGTGGGTATAGAAAATGGATGGATGAATGGAATGAAGAAGAAGATAGAAGAAAACGAAGAAGAAATGGCTAAGACTGAGTTAAGACCTAGGGACTGTAAATACCGACAGGTGGTTAAGCTATAATCCAAAAAAGGCTGGATATATAAAAAAAAAAAAGGCTAACAACTAAACAGTGGAACTCCTGAACTCGGCTCAGAGGTTTTGATGTTTCTGTTGCTGGGGCTGATATCAAATTCAGACGCTGTGAAACTAAAATTGTACATAACTAAACAGCAAAAGTTGCATTAAGTCATAATTTCTCATATAGAATTAGAGTTGACTGGTCCAAACAGGGACTGGATCAAACATTGTTATAAGTATTTTCTTAATAATTCATGAAACGTTTTCTTTTTTTAATGTGTGATGGAATTGTTCCCTGGAATAGGTAGAGGTTTCATTCTTTAGAACTAAATGTTGACAGATTATGTGAGTGAATGGGAATGATTCTTAAGCCTAGAATTATTCATACCCCCAGATTTACATTTTAAATAATTTTTCTCTGATTTAAATGTATATTGTTTTGGAGTGGCTGTACCAGAGTCTCCACTCAAATCTGATAGAGAAACTACGGATGGAGCTGAAGATGAGGGTAATAGCAAGGAGGCCTCAGAATTAGGGCTGCACAATATGTCACAAATTGATTGTTATCACAGTATCACTGTACGCAATATGTAGTTCACATGTGGCAGACTGAGGCTCAGTGGGAAGAGGAGTTGTCTTGCAATCCAAAAGTTGTGGGTTTGATTCCAGGTTCCTCTGATCACATGTGAATGTGACCCCGGACAAGACATCAGTGTATAAATGTGTGTACGATAGGGTGAATGTGGCTCTAATGCTTTTGAGTGGTCGGTATGACTGGAAAGTCAGTCCACTTACCATGAATGTCTGCCTCAACTGCATTAATGTTAGCTAAGACTCTAAATGTCTGTAATATATTAGGTGATTCTTGTTGTTTAATGCAGTTTAAAAGTTTTTGAAGATAAATAGGTGGTAACATGTTCAAGGGATTCAGAAATTATAAGTTGTTTTAATGCAAAAAGAGCAGAAACCAACCAGAGGCAACTTCATAGAAGCTTAATGTTGAGATGGAGATAATGAATTTAATTAGTCTTTTTTCCAGTAGTTGGATAGATCTCTTATTTTCTGTGGTCTGTGTTTGTGATGAAGCCAGGCAGAAAGACATACATTATTGCATCTTGCATGTTTTACTAATACAATGCACGCCTACTTACAAAGTCAAAGACCTGAAGAAAAAGACTGTTGAATACGGCAGTGGCGAAAAACACTTTTCCATTGATTACTGAGGTGGGTATAAATAATTGTCAGCATGCTATTTTTTGTAAAATTTAAATCAAAACAGAGATTTTTTAAAATTAGAATTCTGTTGTCTTTTTGGAGATGCACAATCATATTGTTTAAAATTGCCTATCGAGCTGTTACATGGCGGTCGATTAAGCTGTTGTGACGTTGTTGCAGTGCTACAAAGTCAAAGTACAAAGACATCCTGTGATGCTGCAAGATACGTTTCTGTCTGGTTATTGCTGATAAAAACTACCTTTCAGAAGGTTTAATCCTTTTATATTCAAAATATGCAATCAGGCTTGTATCAATCAACATTTTTTATCACAGAAGGGGAATAGTATATTTATTTTCAATGTTTGTGTCTTTTAAACATTATCCATTTGTATGTTAAAATTCCAAAAGACATATTTGTTCTCAATGATTGCATTATTCTAATCGTATTGTACAGTATATTTTATGTTTTTACTCTTTATTCTAAATTAAATGAAGTTTAGCACCTGTTATACAGGTCTGTTCCTCAACATTAAAAGTAAAATGAAAATGCCTTTCAAACACTCAGTTTTCTCAACCTTGAAATTGGTTTTCATGTAAAGGGAAACTGCAGCGTTTTAAAGTCAAACAAAGCTGGAGAAATGGGGAGCCAGGAATTTAAGTCTAGCTGTTGCAAAGACTCTCCCATCATTCCGTATGACAGGACTGCTTGCTTCAGATAAATCTTTGAAAGTACAAGCCAGTTGCTCGGTGTTGTTCTTATGTTATTTTTTCTCTATTATCTTACAGAACACCAGACCAGGTGTTTGGAAAACAAGTCAATCACATTGAAAGTAGCAGTGTCAGCCCTGCTTCAAGTCCTGCAGTTTCATCATGTCACTGTGTCTCTTTCCCAGCTGCATCAGGCGGAAAAAGCAAAAGAAACAGAGAAAATGTGAGTGAGAATGCGGGGGTTGGGGTGGGGTGGGTTACAGACTGTTAGGGGACAAACTTCAGCCATTAGTGCTGACAGGCACCTTTCCTCTGAGAATTAGGTGCAATGAGCGAGTGGATCTCTTTTGTTCGTGTGAGTGAAGGAGAAGATGAGGGAATGTATATTCAAACAGGCACTGATGCAAATTATGCCAGAGTTCATAAAGGCCAGAGAGCTGCTTATTTGAATTTAGAGCAGATAGGGAGCAATGAAGAGATTGTAGTAGCTTCAGTCATCTTCTGAAGTCACAGAGACAGAGGAGAAAAAGGGAGTAAAAGAACAGAAAAAAAAAGTTTAAGTATTGTCTCATGATTGAAAGCTATTTTGTTTTATTTATACAATCACCTCCTTTCATTGGCATCTCATTATTCCCTTTTCGTTGTGCAGCCCTTTCGACCTGCCTTATCTGGCTCTCTGAGATAGGATCAGTGGGTCTGGACAACTCCCTGGACACTTAGCCTTGACAGCTGACAGGAGCTGGTTTCCATGCACGGTGCACGTATCTCAGGTGTGTAGGTTGGGTAAATGTTGGGCAGGCTGATTTAATTGAATAAATAAATGAAAAGAAAAATAGAAAAGGTTCGGGAAGTGCATCTAGGAGCTACATTTTCACAATAATAATCCCTCGCTGCTGCATTATGGGGCAGAATGGCATCCATTTATCTTCATTTTCCAGCCATACAAAGGGTAAAAAAAGTTCACAGCAACATTTCTCTGTAAAAGTTCCCACACTGTTCACTGACCCTCTATTTTTTTGCTCTGCATGGATGATATAGTTCAACCACAGCTGCCCAGTATTTCAGTTTTATAGTCAATGCTACTTGCATATGATGGCAGGCCATCTCTCAACACTTTGAAGATATACTGTCTGCTCACATAACTCCTTAATTGGCTAAAACCAAATCCACACATTCCCAGTAAATGTATGTGTTTATTTTTGCATAAACAAACTTTGTTGTACTTTTTAATTATAAATTACTTGAGTAGAATCCATATAATCCATTTTAGCTGGTTGGTGTGATGGAATGATTAACTGCAGTCTGTGGACATAAAGAACGTAATGGTTTTGATGCTGTAAGACATTACAGCACATCTGGAGGAGATCTGGGTGGAGATTTTTCCCTTTGGATTCAAATGGTCTGCATCTTATTTAGAATCTCTGACTTTTTTTGTATGTTTTAAAAGGCTTTAAGGTAGCTGTGATTAAACCTTTACTTAAGAAACCTTCGCTTGATCGAGATGACTTGAAAAATTACAGACCTATATCCAATCTTCCATTCTTATCTAAAATTCTTGAGAAAATAGTTGCTAATCAAATGTGTGAACATTTACACAGCAATGACCTGTTTGAAGAGTTTCAGTCAGGCTTCAGAGCTCATCATAGCACTGAAACAGCTCTGCTGAAAGTCACTAATGATATTCGTATGGCCTCAGATAATGGACTTGTGTCTGTACTGGTTCTGTTAGATCTCAGTGCTGCATTTGATACAGTCGATCACAATATTCTCTTAGAAAGGCTGGAATATGCTGTAGGGATCAGGGGAACAGCGCTAGGCTGGTTTAAATCTTATCTGTCTGACAGATTCCAGTTTGTTCATGTAAATGATAAATCATCTTTAAACTCCAGGGTTAATTGTGGAGTACCACAGGGTTCAGTACTTGGGCCAATTCTCTTTAATATATATATACGCTTCCAATAGGTCAAATTATCAGGCAGCATAGGATACATTTTCACTGTTACGCTGATGATACTCAGCTTTACTTATCCATGAATCCTGATGAGCCCAACCAGTGAGATAGACTACAAGCATGTCTTGAAGATATAAAAACTTGGATGACTTTAAATTTTTTGCTTCTAAATTCAGACAAAACAGAAGTTGTCGTCTTTGGACCGGAGTCTTTAAAAGAGAAACTACTTAGTCAGTCACTTAACCTGGATGGCATTAAATGACCTCCGGTGATAAAGTAAAAAACCTTGGTGTTACTTTTGACCAGGACATGTCATTTAAATCCCATATTAAACAGGTTTCTAGGATTGCCTTCTTTCACCTCCGGAACATTGCCAAAATTAGAAATATCCTATCCAGGGGTGACGCTGAAAAACTAGCCCATGCATTTGTTACTTCAAGGCTGGACTATTGTAATTGTTTACTATCAGGATGTCCACAAAATGCAGTTAAAAGCCTTCAACTGATTCAAAATGCTGCAGCAAGAGTTCTGATGAAAATTAAAAAGAGAGATCATATTTCTCCTATTTTAGCTTCCCTTCATTGGCTCCCTGTTAAATCCAGAATAGAATTTAAAATTCTCCTCCTCACATATAAAGCCCTTAATGATTTATCTCCATCATACATCAGAGATCTGATTGTTCCATATGTTCCTAACAGAGCACTTCGTTCTCAGATTGCAGGTTTACTGGTGGTTCCTAGAGTTTCTAGAAGTAGAATGGGAGGCAGATCCTTTAGTTATCAGGCTCCTCTCCTGTGGAACCAGCTCCCAGTTTTAGTCCGTGAGGCAGACACCCCGTCTACTTTTAAGGCTAGGCTTAAAACTTTCCTTTTTGATAAAGCTTATAGTTAGAGTGGCTTATTTTATCAGGGAGGGAGCCTTCCTCCCTCCCTGTTGGTTGGAGTAAGGGGGAGTCAGGTTTAGCCTAAACCGGCTCAGTTATGGTTGAGGTGCAAACACACCCTCCATTTCTGCTACCTGTATGACCCCCTCTCTTTTCCAATGGTTATAATCAGTCTGACAGAGGGAGACATCCCAATCGTTGTGGGATGCATGCTCAGTATGAGGGATTGCTGCAAAGTCAACGCCAGTGACTGTCCACTGTCTCTACATGTCATCCGGGAGGAGGGAATGCTGCAAGTCACTGACTGGATGCAATCTGCTGGGTTTCCTTAGATAGAAAAACTTTTTATCGAATTTGAATAAATAACTGAATCTGACTGCACTGTTCAATGGTTAGGATTAATTGGAATGTATGTACCTGACTTTTGTGAAGTGCCTTGAGACAACATGTGTTGTGAATTGGCGCTATATAAATAAAACTGAATTGAATTGAATTGAATTAATAAAGCAATGTCCACCACCTTACTGTATGGTGACTGCACACTTAATGTTGGTTGAACCAGTCTGGGCTACTTTGTCTGTCACTGGTGCAGAATGCAGCTGCAGGCCTGTTGACAAAATGACACAACAAAATCCTCTCACATTAGTCAGAGCTGCCCGTGATACTTAGGGTAAAACTTTAAATTTAGTTTTTTGCTTTTAAGACATTTTATGGGGAAGCACAAGTCCATATCACTAACCTTATTCATCCTTAGTGGCCACCAAGAGTTGTGAGGTCAGATGACCAGATGCTTCTTTCTGTTCCAACCAGTTATTTAGATGTAAAGTCGGTTATGTTTTTTTTCCGTGGAATACGCCAAATTATGGAACAGATTCCCACTCCATCTGCACTCTTTTTATCCCATTAAATGTTGTAAATCTAGATTAAAAACTCACTCACGTTCTGAGTCCTTTCAGAAAATGTGTCCTGTATTTTATGTGATTTAATCAAATTAGAATTTTAACTAATTGTTTTTGCTATTTGGTATATATGCAATACAGTACATTCTTTGAATCTTAAACTTATAATTGTGTGAAGCACTTTGGGACAACCTTTTGCTACACAAATGAAGCGACTTGATTTGACCTTGTTAGTTTCAATAGGTAGGGTAAATCTAATTTTACTTTGTGAACCAGATTTTTGAATAATATAGTGAGATTTGCTTTTATACCTACTATTCCTACTACTAAATGAAAGCTTTGGGAAAAGTATATTTAGTCATGGAGGAATAGGGATTTAGTGATAGGGATAAATACTTAAATGTTATTTTTGTGTACTGAACAAACACAAATCCTGAGCTGTAAGATGTACGGAGGTTAGTGCTGCCACCTTGCAGCAACAAGGTCTCTGAGTAAAATATATTTTTTTAGTTGGTTGTTTCTTTTCTGGGTGGTTTCTTCTACAAACTAACAGATTTGGTTAATTCAACATTCAACCTGAATGTATGTATGAGTCTGTGAGCATGCTTTTTGCTTACTGACCTACTACAGTGCTGTGAAAAGTGTTTTGGTCATTTACTGGTTTTTTCTGTTTTTGCTTTTTTTCTCACTAACATGTATCATATCATCAAACATTATATCTGGCATACAACTAAAACAGTATTTCAAAATCATCAAACATGAGCCCCTTTTCAGACTTCAAGGTGGGATGAAGGGGCCATCTCCATGTGTTTTGTGAAAGGGCCGATGCGTCAAGGTGGTTTGAAGTCTCCTTTATGCCCCTGACATGCCAATCAAGGTTGTAAAAGCCCTGCATCAGCTGACAGGTATAAAGGTAAGCCTGCTTCATTGTCGATGGTAGGATGAAATAATAATGTGTGGTTTGTGGAACCAGCCAGCATAAAAGCGTAAACAAAATTCAGAAATCATTTCCACCGAGAAAAGTAAGAAAGCAAGATATCCACCTTCATCCTGGTGGAGGAATAATTAGGTTAGCAACTTCTAGTACGATAGCAGTAGCAACTATGCTGCTATACACAATTAGGGTCCATTTTTTCAGGTCATCCCTCAATCTTTGACAGATGAAGGGACTGGCATGATGATATTGTCCCATTTGAGATGTCAATGTTGATGTTCCATTTACCCACATGTAAAAATGCCAAACCGGAAGTTGTCAAGAAATTTTGGACAATGTATCTCGCCATCAATAAGAATATAATTTAAATTGGAAGCATTTGTTGAATTAGGCAACAACACGTAGCAACATTGACTTATCCTGCAATATTGTTTTGGTGAGAATGGAATGGAAAGACTTTTGACATAGATTTTAATGAGTAGCGCTGATATCAATGTCACACCACAGCTCCTGTTTTCCCACATTACCGGCTTCCTTAGTGAATGCCCACAGCTGTGCGGGACATCACTGTCTTTACTTGTCATTTATGAACAGACAGAGGCAGCTAGCCATTGTGGGTTTATGATAGAAATGCTTTGTGAAACAGGCTATGGAGATGGCCGTCTGATAGTCTGAGGCTGCTCTTTACAACCAGTTAGAAGGTTTTGGGGCGCTTTGGAAAAAAAAGCAATTTTGCTGTAAAGCAGGGTAGGTTGAGGCTAAAAAATGTGGTGAGTCACAAATTAATTCATAATTTAACCATTTTTTTACACATAGGCCAGTTTGGTTAGCATAGCTTTTAATCCCTTTATAAAAGAAATCATTGTTTGAAAACTGCCTTTTTGTGTTTGCCCAGGTTATCTTGTCTAATATTAAAAGTTGTTTGATGATCTGAAACATGTAGGTGTGACAAAAAAGCAAAACCAAAAGAATACTCTTTCATACTTTTCCTACCTCTTCCTCATGCAGAACAACTCAAAACATTAGAATAAAACAGTCCAACCCTATACTGGTAAATACAGAAAGTAAGATTAAATGGATTCGACCAGACCACTCTTTCTGAGATACAGTCATAGTAATTAAATACTATTTTCACTGCTTATGTTAAGTCAGTCCAGTTATATGAAGTTGAAACAATCATATGTCATTGCTCCAAAAGACATTTCTTGATATTATTAGGAAACTCCTTATTTTTTTTTTAAAGGATTGATTATGATATTATTAACTAAGTTTTAGTGAATGGATTATAAATTGTCACTATCTTATCTGCAATAGAAAACGTCTTTGGCAAACTTATATCAAGGGAAAGAAGTTCAAACCATTCTGGTGACCTATTAGAGGGTTAGAGTGGGGCTTAGATTGAAGGAGATAATGTCAGCTTAAAACAAACAAAAACAAAATGTTATAGTGGTTCATGATACTATCTTAAAACCTTTTAATTTTACTAGCACTAGATGGTTATTAACATGGAAGTTTTTAGTTGCAACAAAGGCTATGTTAGTCTGCACTGTGCAAGCGATGATCTTTTCATGTAAAACACGTACTGGAAAACATTTTAAATGTAACAAATGATTACAAGTTAAGCACTATCTATTTTATGTTTTTTTATAGTTCTTAACAATGTGTTCACTTCTGATTAGGTGACGGTGATCTGAAGTTGTTAAGTTCATTGCAGGTTAGAGCTAAACTTATCCTTTAAAAACATACAAGCCTCTTTTAATGACTTTTTAAAGTTATTTCAGGATGGTTCTCGACTTAATGTCTTAATGTCCTGTGATGTGACAATATTCATAGTTGACTTTCTGATTCAACAGTAAATATTTAAAAGGACAAAACCCATCTGATCATGCTGAAATACATTGCAGTGAAAAGGTTTTTGCCCCTTACAGTTTTCTTCCATTATTGCCTTTGTTTAAACACACTTAAATGTTCCAGATCAACAAGCAAAGATAACCTGAGTAAATACAAAAAAGCAATTTTCAAATCATGAATTCATTAATTACAGAAAAAAGCTGCCATCACATGTTGATGATAACTGAAAATTTGTCTTTTACATCACTCTGGAGGACATTTGGTACAATGTATTTTAATTAATTGTTTTCAAGCGTAAATGGCATGTTTAAGGTAATGCCACAGCATTTCAATTGAGTATAGGGCCAGACTTTGACAAGGCTAATCCAAAACCTTCACTTTGGTTTTAATATATGGAGAGCCATTTCATTCAAAATTAAATAAATAAATAAATACTGCTATTGATAAATTATTAAGAAATATTCCATGAAATAAATATCCCATTAAATAAAACAAAATAATATTGTTAAAATACATTTTCATCTTATTTTAGTTAATTTATTTCAAGATTTATTTAGGGGCTGCACAGTGGCGCAGTTGGTAGCACTGTTGCCTTGCAGCAAGAAGGTTAGGTGTATGAATGAGTGTGTGCGTGGTTGTCTGTGTGTTGCCCTGCGATGGACTGATGACCTGTCCAGGGAGTACCCCGCCTCTCGCCCATAGACCGCTGGAGATAGGCACCGGCTTCCCCATGACCCACTATGGAGTAAGCGGTAGATAATGACTGACTGATTTATTTAATTTACTTAAAGATTTATTTATTTATTTCATAATGCATTTTTATTTTGTAAAGCTACTTTATGTATTTCAGTGATTTATATTTTTTAACCCCGTTTTTAATTTTAAGCTCTTTTTATTTAATGTTCTTTTATCCAAATGAGGGGACGTAGTTTTACCTGTGGGGCGGCGCTGGGACAGCAGGGCCGAGCTCAATTTGTGGCTGTGGCCGGCAGAAGCATGCCGCTGTCTGCCAGAAGACAGCATGCTGGAGGGAGCCAGGGGATTCCGCGAGGAATCAGCATATTTATTTTCCATCTCAGGTAAATACAGCCACCTTATGTTATGGGTCTAACGCTGTTTATTAAATAAAAACCAATAAAGACATCATCATTTAAAAGTAACAGCCTATGACAATAATGACATCCCGTTTCCCGATAATCAGCATTGGTTTCCACAAAAACAGCGGCAACCGCCGTGGCCGGGGGGACCCCTGTATGGAGCTAAATTGGGGCCAAAGTTTTGGAACTGAAAAAAAAAAAAAACAGATGTGAAACTGGAAAAAAAAAAGTTCAAAACTACTTTTCAGATTCAAGTTTTTTTTTCGAACTTGCAGATTGTTTTTCGGCTTCAAACTTTTGGCCCAGTTTTGGCGTGGGGGGCGGGGCCTCAGATCACGGGGGTGCGGAATCATGACTGACAGCTCAACACAGCGGCTGAACAACAGCTGTTGCATTCAGGGAATTGGAATTATCTGTAATACATCATCAATATTCTATATATATGTGATTGGTTTTGAAAGATAACATGCTTCACCAATAGAAGCGGCTTGCGTGAATACACGACGCACATCTCAGAGGAGAAAATATGATCTTGACAGATTTGCACAGCATTTTAAGTCCGTGTTGGAGATTTCCCATGCTCTCAACATCAAGCAAAAGAACCGCCAGACTAAGCGGCGGTATGAAACCAGATGCAAAACGAGCCGGTATTTTCCGAATATGCTTGCATAGTTAAGCCTGGACTTGTTTTTGATTTACACGTGTTTGGTCTCCATTTAGTGAAGTGACTCACAGCCAGGGGCAAACTGGTACGGGGCAACCGGGGCAACCGGGGAAATCCCTGGTGGACCGCTGGCTTAGTGGGACGGTGGTTCACTTCAGCCCGTGAAGATATAAATCTCAGTTTGTGCCTGGGATCCAGCAGAGAGGTGCGCAGTGCATCTCTCTGCTATCTCTCTCTCCCTCTCTCTCTATATATATATATATATACAGGTCCTTCTCAAAATATTAGCATATTGTGATAAAGTTCATTTTTTTCTTTAATGTCACGATGAAAATTTAACATTCATATATTTTAGATTCATTGCACACTCGCTGAAATATTTCAGGTCTTTTATTGTCTTAATACGGATGATTTTGGCATACAGCTCATGAAAACCCAAAATTCCTATCTCACAAAATTAGCATATCATTAAAAGAGTCTCTAAACGAGCTATGAACCTAATCATCTGAATCAACGAGTTAACTCTAAACACCTGCAAAAGATTCCTGAGGCCTTTAAAACTCCCAGCCTGGTTCATCACTCAAAACCCCAATCATGGGTAAGACTGCCGACCTGACTGCTGTCCAGAAGGCCACTATTGACACCCTCAAGCAAGAGGGTAAGACACAGAAAGACATTTCTGAACGAATAGGCTGTTCCCAGAGTGCTGTATCAAGGCACCTCAGTGGGAAGTCTGTGGGAAGGAAAATGTGTGGCAGAAAACGCTGCACAACGAGAAGAGGTGACCGGACCCTGAGGAAGATTGTGGAGAAGGGCCGATTCCAGACCTTGGGGGACCTGCGGAAGCAGTGGACTGAGTCTGAAGTAGAAACATCCAGAGCCACCGTGCACAGGCGTGTGCAGGAAATGGGCTACAGGTGCCGCATTCCCCAGGTCAAGCCACTTTTGAACCAGAAACAGCGGCAGAAGCGCCTGACCTGGGCTACAGAAGTCCAGTGTCAAGTACCCACAGTCAGTGATGGTCTGGGGTGCCGTGTCAGCTGCTGGTGTTGGTCCACTGTGTTTTATCAAGGGCAGGGTCAATGCAGCTGGCTATCAGGAGATTTTGGAGCAATTCATGCTTCCATCTGGTGAAAAGCTTTATGGAGATGAACATTTCATTTTTCAGCACGACCTGGCACCTGCTCACAGTGCCAAAACCACTGGTAAATGGTTTACTGACCATGGTATCACTGTGCTCAATTGGCCTGCCAACTCTCCTGACCTGAACCCCATAGAGAATCTGTGGGATATTGTGAAGAGAATATTGAGAGACTCAAGACCCAACTCTCTGGATGAGCTAAAGGCCGCTATTGAAGCATCCTGGGCCTCCATAAGACCTCAGCAGTGCCACAGGCTGATTGCCTCCATGCCACGCCACATTGAAGCAGTCATTTCTGCAAAAGGATTCCCGACCAAGTATTGAGTGCATAACTGTGCATGATTATTTGAAGGTTGATGTTTTTTGTATTAAAAACACTTTTCTTTTATTGATCGGATGTAATATGCTAATTTTGTGAGATAGAAATTTTGGGTTTTCATGAGCTGTATGCCAAAATCATCCGTATTAAGACAATAAAAGACCTGAAATATTTCAGTTAGTGTGCAATGAATCTAAAATATATGAATGTTAAATTTTCATCATGACATTATGGAAAATAAATAACTTTATCACAATTTGCTAATATTTTGAGAAGGACCTGTATATAAATAGTTTTTAGTAAGTGCCACTGTTTGTTTTAGTAGCCCGGGCTTTTTTTTCTGATCTCCGCTCTTCATTGTCAGCTCAGCGGGCCGCCCTGCAGCGCATGTTCATGTGTTACAAATCAGCTGTTCGCCAGCGCGCAGCAGAGCTGATCTACCTGACTGGAGCAGAGGAGAAGTTTGCCCGAGCTACCGCACCTTGTTGGCGGTCAGACCTCTCGGAGTTTCTCCAATCCTTGGTCCCCAGAAGCGATCACACTCTATCTAACACTGACTCTTAAAGGAACGACTCTCAAACAGTTTCTAACTTTCAGCTCCTTTAATCTAAATTAGGCAGAGGAATGATTACAGAGATCAGCACCGAGGCTCCCGTCTCGGACCGTCGCGTCTGTGAAAGGATGAGGAAGAGCCCCGAAAGAAGGTCACATGTAGTTTTATATCTGGCACTCCGATGCAATGGATGTTCCCTCCCTCAGTGTTTGTCAGTAGACTATGTGTCACCATTGTGGTGTCTATCTGGTACGTTGTGTAGTAGCTGGTGTCCATCCTTAATCTAAGTGTGCTGCTGCATTCTAATCAAACCAGTTACAGCCTGCTCCACCATCAAACCCAGTGCCCCAGCCACAAGTCATTCATGACAAACCTTGGGCCATTTATCCTTGTATTGTGTGTCAATGAGCATTCTTGTCCTATTCTAACAAAAAGGAAACATTAGAACTTATGCTTTATATCATTAAGGTATAAATGGGAAAAACTGCTATGAGTCATATAAATAAAGGTTATCCTTAACAGGTTGATATGGCATAGTTTAGGGCACAATGGTCCAGAAAAATATCAGCGCCCCAGAAACTGTCGCCTCTTGCATACTTGATGTCGCGCTCGCCCTGCGTCTGTGAAAGGCGGTTATTAAAAACTAAACATTCACAAAATAAGAAATGCCTAAGCCGGCGGTCCACCGGGGATTTCCCCAGTTGCCCCGTATGCCAGTTTGACCCTGGCTGTGAGTCACTTCACTAAATGAAGACCAAACACGTTTTAATGAAAAATGCACCAGAAACCGAAACCTGAGTCCAGTCCATGTGAAAACAAGTCCAGGCTTAATTATGCAAGGATATTCGGAAAATACCGGCTCATTTTGCATGTGGTTTCACACCGCTGCTTAGTCTGGCGGTTCTTTTGCTTGATGTTGAGAGCATGGGAAATCTCCAACACGGACTTAAAATGCTGTGCAAATCTGTCAAGATCATATTTTCTCCTCTGACATGCGCGTCGTGTTTTCACGTAAGCTGCTTCTATCGGTGAAGCATGTTATCTTTCAAAACCAATCACATATATATAGAATATCGATGATAGATAATTCCAGTTCCCACGGTCCCTGAATGCAACAGCTGGGAATATGTTGTTCAGCCGTGTTGAGCTGTCAGTCATGATTCCTCACCCCCGTGATCTGAGGCCCCGCTCCCCACGCCAGAACAGGGCCAAAGGTTTGAAGCCGAAAAAAAAATCTGCAAGTTCGAAAAAAAAACTTGAATCTGAAAAGTAGTTTTGAACTTGTTTTTTTCCAGTTTCACATCTGTTTTTTTTTCAGTTGCAAAACTTTTTTTTCCAGTTTTCAAATTTTTTTGGGGGAGGTTCAAAATAATTTTTCAGGTTCAAATGTTTTTCTTTTGAACAAACTTTTATTTTTCAGGTTCAAATTTGTTTCTATTGTACAAACTTTTATTTTTTAGGTTCAAATTTCTTTCGTTTGAACAAACTTTATGGCCCCAATTTAGCTCCATACGCCAGGCATCCTCCAGCATGCTGTCTTGTGGCCAGCAGCCACGAATTGAGCTCGGCCCTGCTGCCCCACAGATAAAACTCCGCCCCCTCATTTGAATATAAGAACATGAAATAAAAAGAGCTTAAAATGAAAAATGGGGTTAAAAAGTAAAACTAACTGAAATACGTAAAGTAGCTTTAAAAATAAAAGTGTCACAAAATAATAGGGCATTATGAAATAAATAAATATCGAATAAGGGGTAGAAAATAACTGAATGACTGACTAAATTAAATAAATCTTCATGTAAATTAAATAAATCTTGAAATGAATTAAATAAAATAAGATGAAAATTTCTTTAAACATAATTATTTTGTTTTATTTCATGGGATATTTATTTATTTCATGGAATATTTATTAATAATTTATCAATAGCAGTATTTATTTATTTAATTTTGAATGAAATGGCTCTCCATATTAATAGCCATTCAGAGGTAGACTTAGTGGAGTGCTTTGGATCGCTGTCTTGCTGCATAACCCAAGAGCATCTGTGCTAAACATCACCAACTGATAGCTGGATATTCTCCTCCAAGATTTTCTGGTACAGAACAAAATTCATGGCTCCACCAGCCACAGAAAAGTTCAGTATCTTGGTCTGTAAAAATAGCAAAACAGCTCCACACCATCATACTACCGCCTACATGTTTGACTGCTTTCTAAAATGCTGTTAGTTTTACACCAGATGGGACATACTGTATGTCTATAAAAACCAACCACTTTTGTCTTGCCAGTTCACATATTTTCCCAAAAGTCAGGGGAAACATCAGGATGTTTTTCTGACAAATGTGTGATGGATCTTTGTTTTCTTTTTCATTTTCACCTTGACTTTAACTGCAGGTGAGGTCTGCAGGGCTTTTTATGATGTTATTGGTTCTTCTATTTCTTCACTCACCCCAGGGATGATCACCACTTTGGAATAATGTATACCTTTGTGGATAATTCTTCTCACTGTGGATTTACTGGATACCCATAACCTTATACAACCCTTTCCATATTGCTAGAAGTCAGTGAATCAAATCAACAAAATCCAACCTCTCCACAATGGCCAAGACCAGAGCTTTGTAAGGAAATCGGGGATAAAATAGTAGACCTGCACAAGGCTGAGATGGGCTACAGGAAAAAAGCCAAGCAGCTTAGTGAGAAGGCAACAACTGCTGGCGCAACTATAAGAAAATGGAAGAAGTTCAAGATGACGGTCAGTCTCTCTTGATCTGGGGCTCCATGCAAGATCCCACCTCGTGGGGCATCAATGATCATGAGGAAGGTCAGCCCAGAACTACAGGGCAGGACCTAGTCAATGACCTGAAGAGAGCTGGGACATTGCCATGGATTATAATCCTGCAGCGCAAGCAAGGTCCCCTTGATTTTAGCCAATAACCTCCTTCCCTCAGTAAGGGCATTGAGGATGGGTCATGGCTGGGTCTTCCAGCATGACAACGACCTGAAGCACACTGCCAGGTCAACTAAGCAGTGGCTCCGTAAGCATCTCAAGGTCCCGGAGTGGCCTAGCCAGTCTCCAGACCTGAACCCTATTGAAAATCTTTGGAGGGAGTTGAAAGTCTGTATTGCCCATCGACAGCCCCGAAACCTGAAGCATCTGAAAAAGATCTGTATGGAGGAATGGTCCAAAATCCCTGCTGCAGTGTGTGCAAACCTCGTCAAGAACTACAGGAAACGTCTGATATCTGTAATTGCAAACAAAGGTTTCTGTACCAAATATTAAGTTTTGTTTTTCTGATGTATCAAATACTCATGTAATGCAATAAAATGCAAATTAATTACTTAAAAATCACACGTGGTTTTCTGTATTTTTGTTTTAGATTCCGTCACTCACAATTGATGAGTACCTATGATAGAAATAAAAGACTTCTACATGCTTTGCAAGTGGGAAAACCTGCAAAATCTGCACTGTATAAAATACTTCTTCTCCCCAAAGTAGGTCTGTCCATGTTTAGCCTAAACAAAGAAATGGAAAGTCAGGCTTGGTAAGCCTATTTGATCAACCCCAACTATCTTCCATCCACATTTAGACATAAGTAGATTTCTTTAAGTTGTCTTTTCTCCTTTCATTTTTCAACCATCATTTCCATGTATATTCAGTCAAAATTTCTTAGAGGGAACCATGTTACTTAAATTCAACCTTTTGAAAACCATATTGCCATCTTGTTTCATGTTCTAAGACAGTGGCACTATTTTCATTTGTAGATATGAACAAATTGCTAAAATATTTCTATTTCTCTTTCTTGTACTCAAAACACCAATACATTTATAGGACACTGCCATGATCTTTCCTTTTTAAAATCAGACTTTTTTTTTGTTGTTGTTGTGGTTTGGATACATAAATAAAAGGCAGAGGATTCTTTACTTATATTTTCCAAATACCTTTTCTCCTTATGTCTAGAAGAGCCTTGAACAATGCTGACTCATATCTGTCCTGCTAAAAGGAAAATACATTTGATTCATTTATTTCAAAAACATATTTCCATTTTTATCTTTAGAAATGTTTAAACAAGCTTTATTAGTCTGAGATCTCCTGTGCAGCTGTAAAGATATCAATATTTTCATGCTGGAGCAGAATAAAGGTTGCTACTGAGGCACAACCAGGTTGTTTTTAAGTCAAATTACTTTTTTTAAATCCATGTCTCAGGGGATCTTCTAGTTGCCAAGGCTAATCAAATCCTCACCACTGGGGCTCATGCAGCTGGATAGTATTTTATGAGTACACTCTTCCCAGACAGAAGGAAACAAAAGGAAAATCCCTAAATTTCAGATGACAAGGCATTTCTTCTGAAAAACCTTAGCGATAACTGACACATCCAGAAATCAGCACATATAAAAACACATTTAGAGCCACGGAGATGCAAAACACACCTTCCAGTCATTACACACATACTCCTCCACACTCTTGTGGTGACATTTGAAGGACAGCGGCCTGGAGGGAGAACTGGTTTCGAGAGACTAGATGAGGCAAAGGGCTGGCTGACTGGCCGACTGGTCGAGGGTGTGAGGTAAACAACACCTCAGAGTTTAGTGTGCATGCCTAATGTGCTCTCTCGCGCTGACGGCTCCGCTGGGCACTGCTGCTGATGACAAGCTGTCTGCAGAAGTTCCCTCTTCTCCAGTATCTCACCGATGTTTGGTAACTTCACTCAGCTGTCTGTGTCATCTCTGGGCTCTTCCTGCTCTCGTGTCTTCATCCTGTCTTCAGCTTTCTTTCTTTAAACTTTTCTGACTAGGCTGCTGTCACGACCAATTCTCTTTCAATGTAAATATTATATATGAAGATGAAGACTAGACATATACCATCATATAAAAAAAACAATCTTTTTAAATTTTTATAGTCATGTGCTGGAAGAAAACAATTGTTTCTGACTCAGACTGATTTTTTTTGGTGGTTTCATAGCAGAGGTCAAAAACACTGGGGCATTTCTTTTACCTTTGTACATTTTCTTATAAGATGCATACTAATTATATTTCCATGATCATTAGCAGCAATGCATACATGCAGCTCAAAACACATAGATATGTACAATTATGAGTTATACACTCAGAAAGTGTGTTTAGACAGAAGGCAAAGCAGGTTTGGTCCTGGGTTGATTATGTCTTAAATACAACGTAGAACCTAAAAATGGCAAAATTAACAAAAGGCAAAACTGGTAAATATTTACAAAAAAAACCCTCTGTGCCATGGTAAAATGTTGCCATTTTAAGTTTATAAAAATCTTAGATCCAAATCAGCTGTCTTTAACAAAAGAATGCCTTGCCATAACTACTTCGGCATCATAACGATGACTTACAAGAAACGTAAGACTTTTATAACCTTTTATTTAGAATCAAAACATCACCCTTTTATAATTGAGTTGTTGCTGTAATCTGACAAACATGAGGCAGTTTGTTGTACTGAGTAAATGAGGCCCTCATATGACAAAGTGATACTCTTCAGTACTTTTAAGTCATAAATTATATTGTGTTCTGGAGGTTCTAGCTTCAAATCATTAAACTAATAGGACTTGGTACCTGGTCATGTGCTAATTGCCATTAATAATACAACATATAACACATTTTTTATTCTATAGATTCTAAAACCTAAGAGATATGTTTACCAGTAAATATGGTACAGCAATTTTAGTGTCACTGGTTTATGTTGATACCATTAAGACTTTTTATTCCTGCAATTTTCATTATATTTTGTGTGTGCTGCAGTGATATTAGACATAAACCTCTGTAATGTTCTGGGACCTATGACGTTCCAAGGTAGAATTCCAACTTCTCTGGGTATTTTAGTTAATTTACTGATTTAAAGCTATAAAACTATGTCTTGTGTGTAATGCATAACAGGCCCCATCCACACTGAATACATGTATTTTGTAAACCAAATTTTATTATATCTGTTTTCACCTAGCATAAGCATTTAAGTGGGCGAATTTTTGGGAAAACGGTAGTGTTAAAGCACTTGACAAATGTACATTTTGGTAAAAGAATGATGTCACAAGGTATGCCATCCCACTATTACTTTCTTTAATTGTATGAAACCAGTAGATCTATTTTAACCATATTTTTAAAAATGCAGAGATTTCCCTGAATCACGGTGCCATTAAAATTAATCCGTCTGGTACAACAAGTTTAATACTGCAGGGAAGTTTTAATTGAGTCAAATAAAAGAAATTGCTAAAGTTTTGTGGATCATTAGCCATGTTCAGACTGTTGACTGTCTTGTTCTTCTTTTATTCAAATGTTGACACCTGCAGGATCAAAATGGATTTCTATGCATTTTAAACAAGCTTGCCAGAGAAAAAAAAACTAATAAAAAATTTAACTCCTGTAACATATTCAACGTTGTTGAAAATGAACTGCAACTCTGTTCATCTAGGTTAAGATTTGATTTCTTGTTTTGTTAGAGATAAATTTTTTTCAAATGGAATGAAAAAATATAAATAATAATGTTTGCTACTTACTGTATAAGGCACATGCCTTTGCACAATAATGCACATACTAAGCGGCAGTGTAAGAAACATTGAGATTACACTAAAATTCATCTAGAAAAGCCTCATATGCTTGCATAACCATAGTATTTTTAATTTTTTGTTAAACAGTACTTGACTATGCACTAATGTAAAGAAGAAGAGTGTTTAAGTGTGATCTTTAAGGCCAATTCAGTGCTGGCACTTATCTGAAACGAAATGGTAAATATAGTCAAGAGGGTCATTATCTAATCCCAACCTTTATGTTTTTGCAATATAATACAGTTGTACATGTTTTTTGAGTAAACAATTGCCTTCAAGTGAACATTGATATGTTCCTATCAGTATCCAAGGATCTTTTTCTAGTCTCTATCTGGCGACTGGATGGGGAGGTCATCCTCTCAACCTATATGCTGCAGGGGCTGCTAGATGTTGGATCCTGTTGACAAAGTTTTTTCACTTGTATCTGTATCCATAGTGTCACCCTTTACTTGACTTAGGTAAAGACAACAAGACATGAGGTCTCACCTAATTTACTTTATCCATGTCTTCTTTGGTGCATCATGTTGGATTCTCCGGTTTAAGAGGTTGCTGGCTCCAAAATACTTGATATGAGATTTGCAGACATCACCACCATGTTTTCATAGATAGTGCTGTTAGGAAATTTATCTTGTAAAGTGACTCCAAGAATTTGAATACACACCACAATTGATAAAGCATGAGTTGTTTGAAAATGGTCTGATATCCTTAAAGATCAAGTAGTATTTGAGAGCGGAAGAAGCAAATAAAGATCGTAAGGAAGAAACAGGGCTTCTTTCAGATTCAGAATCAAATCAATGCAAATTCAGAAGCTGTGGACCTAATTAGACCATGGAACTTTTTGATGCTACCTTCTGCAGTATGTCCAAATACCTGATGTAAATAAAGTCCTAGGCCTATTTGATCAGAGCGAACAATATAATTGGCCTCAGCATCATGATCTGCAAAAATTACCATGTTGCCATAATCTGTCGCAAACTAACGAAGTTGATGTATTTTGCCTTTTAACTCCTATGATATGATGCATCAATCACAACACTGATCAAGAGTAGGGAAAACAAATCGTGTATATGAAGAATTCTTCAGAAACGTGTAAATGTTACTCTAGTACACACAAAGAATCATGCATAATAAGCTGCAATGTGTATCTAAATAGGTTGCGTTTGGTTGAGGTGCTGTAAATCTTTGGAAATTTGTTTAGATTTGATTAATTCTTTTAGCAGTCCCTCTTGTTTGACATACAGTAAATGGGACCAATGAGTAAAGGAAAAAGTTGGATATATATTAATATGTCACCATGTTGCTGAGAGTTATTTCTGTTTCCAGATCTCAGGAGAGTGTTCTCTAATGATCCAAGACAGACCCTAAAACCAAAGTCTGTATAAACTGGGTCTAATGTGGACTTAAGGTGTTTATTTTCTTTAGCATAAATAGCTTTAGTTTGTACTGTTACCCTTAAGATTAATAAATAAATAAAAAATAATAAAATAAGTATAAAATAATAAATTAACAAATAAAAAATGACAATAGTTAACATTAAACAAAAGGTAATTAGAAAAAAGTGTTTGCATAAGGAAAACATGGTAAAATCATCTTAAGTTACTGGTAACTTTTAAAATCAGACTGAACATGAGCTGTAGCACGCATAATGTATAAAGGCACGGTTTGTTCACACAAAGATTTAACGCGGTCTTACAGCTCCTGTCTGGCTGCTAAAAGAGTTTGGGAACAGTGCAAAACCCTTTCAAAATTCAAAAGTGAGTCAGACCAGGTGAAATTCTGCTTTGCTTTATGTCTGAGCACAACTTTACAGCTATTGTATAGGATATTACTAGTGGTTTTTACCCCCTGACCTGAGTTCAATAACCTCATTTGTTCAAGTTGTCCAATTGGAGCCCATCTCTTCTTTGATTGGTCTCTGAGAGGGCAGAGGTACTTTCCGATTGGGTGTTATTTTTCAGACAAATAAAAGCGAAAAAGGACACTGATGAATTCTGTTGCTCTGAGGAGATAAAAATCACATTGACATCATTTACTCAGGGAACACACATGAAACATTTATTGCTGTGTTGTCAGGCTTAACCTTTGATGCCATGTTCATTGACAATGATTTGTCTTAAAAAGATATAATAGGACAATATATCTTTGAAGCTAAAACAGCCCTTGGTTGCTTTGCCTTTTCATTTTCATCCTTAGACCACAAGTACCCTCCTCACTGACAAACAGGACACTTCAGGAAAAGGCAAATCACTTTACCTAAAGTTATTGACATGCACGTACGCATGCACGCACACACACACGCGAACACACACACACACGCACACACACACACACACACACACACACTCACATACGTACAGGGGTTGGACAATGAAACTGAAACACCTGGTTTTAGACCACAATAATTTATTAGTATGGTGTAGGGCCTCCTTTTGCGGCCAATACAGCATCAATTCGTCTTGGGAATGACATATACAAGTCCTGCACAGTGGTTAGAGGGATTTTAAGCCATTCTTCTTGCAGGATAGTGGCCAGGTCACTACGTGATACTGGTGGAGGAAATCGTTTCCTAACTCGCTCCTCCAAAACACCCCAAAGTGGCTCAATAATATTTAGATCTGGTGACTGTGCAGGCCATGGGAGATGTTCAACTTTACTTTCATGTTCATCAAACCAATCTTTCACCAGTCTTGCTGTGTGTATTGGTGCATTGTCATCCTGATACACGGCACCGCCTTCAGGATACAATGTTTGAACCATTGGATGCACATGGTCCTCAAGAATGGTTCGGTAGTCCTTGGCAGTGACACGCCCATCTAGAACAAGTATTGGGCCAAGGGAATGCCATGATATGGCACCCCAAACCATCACTGATCCACCCCCATGCTTCACTCTGGGCATGCAACAGTCTGGGTGGTACGCTTCTTTGGGGCTTCTCCACACCGTAACTCTCCCGGATGTGGGGAAAACCGTAAAGGTGGACTCATCAGAGAACAATAAATGTTTCACATTGTCCACAGCCCAAGATTTGCGCTCCTTGCACCATTGAAACCGACGTTTGGCATTGGCATGAGTGACCAAAGGTTTGGCTATAGCAGCCCGGCCGTGTATATTGACCCTGTGGAGCTCCTGACGGACAGTTCTGGTGGAAACAGGAGGGTTGAGGTGCACATTTAATTCTGCCGTGATTTGGGCAGCTGTGGTTTTATGTTTTTTGGATACAATCCGGGTCAGCACCCGAACATCCCTTTCAGACAGCTTCCTCTTGCGTCCACAGTTAATCCTGCTGGATGTGGTTCGTCCTTCTTGGTGGTATGCTGACATTACCCTGGATACCGTGGCTCTTGATACATCACAAAGACTTGCTGTCTTGGTCACAGATGCACCAGCAAGACGTGCACCAACAATTTGTCCTCTTTTGAACTCTGGTATGTCACCCATAATGTTGTGTGCATTTCAATATTTTGAGCAAAACTGTGCTCTTACCCTGCTAATTGAACCTTCACACTCTGCTCTCACTGGTGCAATGTGCAATCAATGAAGACTGGCTACCAGGCTGGTCCAATTTAGCCATGAAACCTCCCACACTAAAATGACAGGTGTTTCAGTTTCATTGTCCAACTCCTGTATATCCGTCTCACCCATCGGAATCGAACTCCTTATGATAAAACATAGTCATCATAGTGATTTTGCATGATAAATGAGGTCGAACCCTCTTATTTTCTCACATCACCTTCATGTTTTGTTAATTCTTGGAAAAATTTAAAATGTTAGTTTTTATGTTTTTTTTTAAACAGTCTACCTCTAGAAATCAGGCTTCAGGATCTCCTGTTTGGATGGAGTAATTATTTAAATGGCAGTAACCAAAATACATTTTTGTTAAAAGTGGAAAAGCTTTGCACATTAGTTTAAAATTAAATGATAAAATTGGAAAGGGTTGCTACAATGAGATGGAGAAGATGAGTGCATCAAAATATCATGTCATAAATTAGCATACTGTATTGCAATCCCAGAACCATGCTTAAGGTGCACTAGGGTGCCCATAACCGATATGTTGTGATATAACTCTAAAATTAAAGCTTTCCTAGTGATGGTTTATGCTGTTAGAGATTTTCAGTCATGAGGCTACGGGCAAAGAATGTTGCAGCCATGTCTGTGAGCTAGACCATCCACAAGTGTTGAGTGAATATGGCTGTTCCCATTTCTGGTTGTCCACGCACTTCGACTCATGGGAAACTAAACACAAAACCTCCCAGAAGTCCTTGAGGAGCAAGTATTCCCATAGAGAAATGTGCAAGAAACAATCACTTCAGCGCAAAAGTTTCTTTGAAATTTTTTGCTTTGTTGTTTTACGCACTCTCCTCACTTAAAAAAAATTTTACAAAATTGGAAGCCACTGGCAGACGAAAGTCTTAGACAAGTCAAAGACACTGCAGGGATTCAATAAGGACAAACTAATGGCAATATGCAAACGTGCCTATTCTCTTGTCTACAAAAATAGTGGAATAGGAATCATACGGTTATCACCCAACATTGAAATCTTAATTCACATCTGTATATAGATAAAAAAAAATCATGGTTAAATGCAATCCCATCATGCAGTCGAGGTTCTGTGCAACAGTTTCCTTTCATTTAGAATCCTTGAAGAGGGAGAGAAAGAGTGCAGTCAAAAGAAGTGCACTTTGAGCTGCATTTCAGTGCACAAAAAGTTGTTCCATGCACGCACTTATGTGCTTGCTGACAGGATTTAGAGTTCCTTTCACTCCACCTCTCTTTCACACTTATTTTCCATCTTTTTGAGTGAGAGATGCTGGAGATAAAATGAAAAATAACCAATTTCACGAATCACTCCATGCAGTTATGCCTCCTCCGTCCCTCAGTTTATTTCCATTTTCCTCCAATGATGACCAGGTTGACAGACACGCAATGTCAGTACCTATATTCAGGTTTCAAATACACTGAGATGTGGTACAGCCAGTGATGAGAATGATTTAATTCATGCCTTGGATACCTGAGGCAGTGCTCGGACGCTCAAACAAAGACTGGGAGCAAACTACATTGAACTCGGCTTCCTCCTCACATTTAACTCAGATCTAAGCAGAAGGTTTGCCAGGAAAGATGGATATTGCATCTGCTCACTCCTTTTCTAGTCTTCTTTCTATCTTGATATATTCTAACCCAATACGTAGGTCCTACACAACCTCAAATTTAGCCCTGTCTTAGAGACACAAGTCTCTGTCTAGAAATGGATAGTTGGGTTTCCTTCCATTTTCCTTATTATCAACCCCCAAAAACTTTACACGTTAGAGAGAGGAGGAAACTGCTTCAGAGTAATTCCATTGCTGTTGGATTTTTTAGTTTTAGCTCCTTAGCCTCTACCTCAATTGACTTCCTGTCATAAACAAACTTAGTTGTTTTTCAGTGTGAACACAATGTTCCTTCGGATCATGTAGGACGACATCTCCTAAGACAGTAGAGAGGCTACTCCTGTGCCCCTGGGCATTGACTCTATAAGCCAATTTGGCACCATTAACCATAACCAAGACCACTCCCCTAAATAGCACACACAGGACTTGTCAAAAATGTATATAAAGAGGTTGAGAGGGCAAGATGAGGGTTTGGTGTTGAAATGCAGGGCATCATGTTTCATCAGACCTCTGTCTCACTGGTGAAGCAGAGAGAATAAGAGGAACAGCAGTGGGTTTAGTTCCAAGTAATGGAAAGACAAAAAAAGACTAAACAGTAGGATTCATCTGTTTTTTCGACAAGACCCTACTGTCATTTGGCTTGAGCTCTTTGCTTTCAAACTGTGCTCTGTATCTTCTATTACCCCAGTTCCTTCTCCTCCTCTGCTATCACCTAATACTCCTGTCCAGGGGTTGGCCAAAAAACCCTGGGGGTCCATTAGCTCCAGGCCCATAATTTTCCTGCGGCCCTCCCTGCACCGGGAAGAGAGCAGTAGACCCCCTTTGTCAAGGCTGCCTGTGCTGTTGCACTTCTTCATTTGCCCTCCAGGGCATAGGATGGTGCTAGGTGGCAAAAGGGATGTCAGTGACACGCTGCTCAGTGCCTCTGATAAGTGTTCAATGTTGCCTGTTTGGCTAGAGCCACAACCACCAATAGATGAGCAAATGCCTATGCCCAAGTCTTCATCTGAGGGGTCAATGGAGTCATCACGATTGTACCCAGGGCTTGTGCTACCCCGTCCACTGCTCTGGCTTCGTTGGTGACCCCTGGTGGCAAGAAGGGTAACAGCAGATTGAGGATTTGCCCTTGGCTTAAGGGCCTGAACTGGAGAAGAAATAGTAATTCTATCTTCAGGCTGTGAGATAGGGCACATGGGTGATAAGGAAGCTGTTGGGATTGGCAGTCCCAGGTTCTGCGGTGGAGAAATGCTGAAGCTCAGTCCTTCTTCCAGGGTTGTCTGAAGGCTACCTTCGGAGCTCCCAGTGGCAATGGATGAGTCACTGTGGGATGGGTACTAAGAAAAGAACAGATAATGAAGTGGAAAAGAAAAGTAAATGTACCAACCTATGTTTTTTCTCTAATGAAAGGTGCAACTGCTTACATTAATTTCTTTTAGGATTCTGATAACCTACAAAACCTCACAATTATATTTATATTCAGCTCCCCTTGTGCTATTCTTTCACTTTTTATTTAGTTTGTAACCTTCCTCCACTTACCTGTGCACAGAACATCTTTCGAGGGGCTCCAGGGGAGCGGAATGAGACCCAAGAGGCTGGGGAGGTCAGCCTGAGGCCTCTTGACAAACGCAGGCTCCTACTGCGGGAAGGTACCGGAATGGTTGCTCCTGCTGAGTGAAAAAACTCAGCAGGCAGATTGAAGAGGGAAGAAATGCCACTGGCTCCCTTTTCCTCATCTCTTTTGCCTCTTTCCTTGTTGCTGACGCTGGAAATCCCACCTTCAGAAGAGAACCACAAATAATAATTTCTAGACTTTCTTTTTCATAAATCCTGTATTTTATCTGACTAATTAATCTGCTTTAGTTATATATTTTAAATTTTATTATTTTAACGGCTATCCAGAAAGCGAGATAAGTACAAAGCTTGCAACTGGTAGCCAGGAGCAAATTATTAAGTCTTTCCAACACTAGAGGCTTGTAGCTAGTAGGCCTGCAGTTAAGCTTTAAGTTATCATAGATTATGTGATGCTAAAAAAGGGGAAAACATTGCTAATGGTTTTGGACTTTGATTTAATTTAGATTTTTGTTTGTGTTTACTAATTCCTTCAAATTTAATCCTATTTATGTATTCATAATACTTAACCCTACTTCTATCCCTTGTCTATTTTAGCATTTTTAGACTTTTGCTTAAAACTGTCAACATTCAACTGCTGTTAATCAAACAACCCTTTTTGTATTCTTCTCTTCATTTGGAATTGACATTAAAACTGTTCGAGTCCTCAGTCTGAAAATGTTATAAATTCTGTTTGCTGTCCCTCTACGTAATACTTCAAAACAATGTTGTACTTTGCCATGACAAATCATTTAAAATTGTGTTTTGGTTTTACATACCTCATCTTCTCAATGGACTCATGCAGGGTTAAGCAAGTCAAAATTTTACCTCAAACCACCCTTTGCTTCATTTGACTGATCACCTTAAAATTGATACATAATTCTCTTCAAAACATAAACTTGTGTGACTTTACTGACCAGGGGAGCAGAGAGGTGAGCACATCTTTGTTTGGTATGTTTGCATTTCCATCTCTTGCTGCACGGTATCTGTCTCTGTGTCTGTGCTGGAAACCCTGCATTGCAGGGACGCCCCCTGCACCTGACCTTGTTCCTCAGTCTGTTGACCTCCTAGGAGGCCTACTCCTCCATCACCTGCCTCCTCAGAGTGTGAGCCACTGCTGCACCTTCCCTAAAAGAGAAAGGAAGCAAAATTCTTAATAAAATGTGTAGGGTTATCTATACTACAGTATAAATTAAATATGTGAAAATTATTCAATATAACAATTTCATATATATGTTAAATGTTAGAATTGTCAAACAAAATTAGTTGACTTTTAAGAAAAGCTTAAAAGGATCAATAAGAGCACCCAAAGGTAGGCCAAAATATCTAATAGGTTTTCCAAAGGGGCAAGTCCATCTCCGAATATTATACATGCAATGTGACAATTCCTGGTTGAGAACCAAAATTATAGAAAATGAGAACAGAAAACTCCCTGAGGCTTTACGCGGATATTAAACATGTCCTCAGATTCACATCATCTGGCTTTTCATTTAAGTGCTACTCAAACAGTTGGAAATGATTATTAGATGCTATTATCATGTTAATGTTATTGTTCTGGATGGAAATAAATAACATAGGAAATTACTGTTTTCATTACAAGCTGTCTCGGACAAATATTCATATACATTTAATTATTTCACATTACTACCACAACCATTAATGTTTTTTATTGGGATATTATGTGACAGACCAACACAAAGTAGTGCATTATTGTAAAGTAAGAAAACTATATTACATGGCTTTCAAATTGTCTTTTGATAAAAATTTGAAAAGTTTGCAAGTTTAATAGTATGCCCATGGACTAGTAACTAGTTACATTTACTGTTACATTTACTTAAGTACCTTTTTAGAAATTAACCTACTTCTTGAAGTATTTTATACTGCACCATGCTTTGTATTTCAACTTGAGTCATATTATTTTGAAGTAAAGCTATGGTTACTTGAGTACAATTTTTGGCTAATCTACCTCACTGAAAGAAAAACAAGCATGTTTTAACCAAAAATCCACCAGGTAGCTACATGTTTACTGTATCTGTTGCAATTATTTGTTTCAAAGTTTTCATGTTTTAGAAACCTGAGATTCAGAAACATGCGTTTCTTCTGCCCAAGTTTGGTCTTTTGTAATGATGCAATTTATTTTTACTCATTTTGTGTTTTGTCATTCAGAGTAATAGTACCTGAGCATAATTGTATATGTATGATTATATGATTTTCAAGGATTAGGGAATTTTGTCCAAAATTGGGATATTGTTTATAAACCTGGTCCTGCTTTAAATTTCTTCACAACGTTTTCCCTGATCTGTATGGTGTGTTCCCTGGTCTTCCTGATGTTTGTCCAGAAATGTTTGGCTCTTACAAAACCCCTGTAATTACTCTGATTAAATTGCACATAGGTGGACTTTAGTAACTACTTAAGTAACATCTGATGGCTACTGATTGGTGCCATATAAGAAGATGAGGTTTTAAGGATTGAGGTTTGAGGTTTTACCTGGGCAATGTACCAGGCAGCTTGAATTGGAAATGAGAACCCCTTAAACAGGACAACTTTCCTTAAATCTCTTCTAGTCTTAAGGCAGTGAGTTTGGTGTATGCATCTCATTAATGACTGTTGATTCATATTTCACACATACCAAGGATTGTACTGGAAACAGTTTGCTACTACCTAGCCGTCAGATCGCCTCCCGATTATGCCTAATTTTGGTATTTGCAAACTAAATACCTAAATTTATGTCTATTGCAGAGGTTATATTCAAACTGCCAATCTCTACTTAACTTGGCATTTGCTTTACAGGAAGAACACAAATAATATTTTTTTCTATAATTGTAAATAATCTTAAGTATAAAGGGGTTAAGATGATTGCTTTGAATTTTTGTTCATATGAATTCATTCTATCCTTGTAATACAGAAGTCCACCTTTGCTTTTGCATTAGAAGTAGCTCAAGGAGAAGTTCGGTTCTGTTTCCGTCCCATCAGAGGACAGCATATCGATTTTCAATAATTTACTGCAGATTAACCTGAAACTCTGTATTTTAGTAAGGTGTAATAATTATATATAGACATCCTTTCCATCCTCCAGAAGTAGAATGAGAACATAATGTGTCTCCGGAAAGAGATCAAAATGATATGTGCATAACATGGGGACTCCATTGACAACCATATGATTTCTAAACTATGCAATGCTTAATGATTTATATTTTCTCATTTAATGCCTGCCCCTTTTTTGCTCTTGCCCCAGTCATTCTCTAAAAAGCAAAAACAGATTTACAGCAGTGATTTCTGATTGCACCTTTATCTGGGTATCCAGAACCAAGAAGCAATACCTCAGTACTGTTGGGACCAACCAGCCATGGGTTTTCAACACTAAAACTCCAGTACATACTTCCCTGGAACTTTTCAAAATAAAGTGCATTAACCTTCTTCCAGCACAGCCAGGAAAGGGGGTAACTGCGGACTTCCTGTGGCGCCATTATCCAAATAAAAGCCCCACCTTTCCACAAGTCTTTCTCTTCCACGCGGCTCTCCATAGGAACCGGATAGGAGGGGAAAGCGCGCTGAATGTCTTTTGCTGGTAAAAATACATAAATTCAACTGGATCCAAGGACCGATCACCGATCATATGCAAAAGTTAAGTAGAATGAAATACTGTCTGTGTATCCGGTATTTTCATTCATGAACGGGGAAATTAAGGTGTAAGAGTTGCTTACATTTTCTCTTCGAGGCCTGTTAGGGTTAATTAATGATTATATATGTTTTAACTTTAATAGAAGTGAAGCTTGCTGTTCAGAGTGATTATATCTTATATGTACAAGAGCTGCAAGATAGAGACAGGATGTTCTAGAACATTCTGTCGGTGCAGCTGTATCCAATCTTATGAGTGTGCATCCCTCCCTTTTAGTGGTTGGAGCATTTTGTAACCAGGGCGTTTTTTCTCTTATCTCTTATCAATAAAATGCAGAGGGAGCAGAGGCTGTCTTCAGAGTGTGTTTGGAGGATTGTAATTGAGCAGCCTCTGAGACACTCTCACCTGCAGGTTAAAATGAACTAACTTCTCTGTGTCTTTCTTTGTGCAGAATTGTGAAAGTGTTTGGTGTTTAAACCTAACATAAATGGTCCTTCGAGCCGGAGACCAAGACGCTTGACGATCCCAGTGGGTGAGTGAGATTCCAGACAAATCTGTGGCCACAGTACTAATACCCTTTCCGGGACTGGTCCCTCCCTGACAGGCTGGGGTCTGACAGCTGACGGTACTCCCGAGGACACAGAGAACCAGTGAGTAGGTCTTTCATTTAAAAGGAATGAGTGATGAAATGCAAATGACCTAAAATAGTACAGTATAGAGAAACCCTGACAATTCTAGACACTATCAGGTGAACTAAAATAGACAGTTAAATTCCGCAGGAGGGTAGACTCCCTTAGTTGAAATAGACTAATTAAACTCTACACAGGACGGCGGAGTCCTCTGTTGAACTAAAATAGACAGTTAAATTCCGCAGGAGGGTAGACTCCCTTAGTTGAAATAGACTAATTAAACTCTACACAGGACGGCGGAGTCCTCTGTTATGTTTTTGTGAAAGTAATTACAGTAAGAGTAAAACGCGTAAAAAAGTGTGACTGAAAAACGTGTGGAAGAATGAATGGAATCGTAACGACCATTAGGTCCTTACCTTTCATATAAACTGAAAACAGATAGTAAATGGTGAGCCTTTGTGGATGCTTGTAGGCAAGAAAATCCCACCTGAACAGGGTTGAAGTGGATTTTACCACAACTGACTTCTTGATCACCATCCTGTTTTCAAATACATAAATCCAGTATTTAGAATACACCAGGTATTAAAAAACATACTGGATCTAAATCTAGTTCAAAATGGGAAAGGGGCAAAGTAAAGAGAAACAAAGTAAACTAATTGACTTAGAAGGGGAGGTAAAGTTTATGGAGAACTATGTAAAAGGAGCAGGTATGATCTGTCATAGATGGAATAAAAATAAAAAACATGGGTTTTTGGGCAAATTAGATACAAAGGATGTCTTAAAATTACAAGGGGATCTAAAATTAGCAATAATGAAAACTAAAAGAGAAAAATAACAAAGAACAATGGGGGAAGAACAGAGAAAAAGCTCTGATTTAACAGAAATATGTACACGATGGCATAAAAATACGGATTTTCAGGTAACTTAATTATCACTGAAATCCTAAAACTACACGGGGATCTTAAACTGGAGATTATGCATTTAAAAGATTCAAGAGACAATAAAAAACCTTGCCAGATTATAATTTCAAAGGGGACTTTTCAGTCCCTGAGTGCACACAGTTGATAAACAGATTAAAACAAAAAGTTTAATTAAAAGAACAACAATAAGAGCAGCTTTTAACTGACAGCCATAATACTGAGGCCTTAAGAAAAGCACAGAAAAAAAAAAAAAACTTTCAGCTTAACTGAAAACAAATAAAGGGGGGCGGACTGCCACCCATCCCAGTTTAGAATACCAAGGTAGCCCCAAATTATAAAGACTAAGAGGTGGTTTTAGAGGACGTGGTAAAAGAAGTTAAAAGAGGAGGTGACAATGTGGACAACATGGAAACTGTCCAACTGGACAACCCAGTGAACAATGACTAGAGTTGTTAAAGAAGTAATCTGAGAGTAAAAGATTTTGTAGGCAAGCATTAGTGAGAAACAGGTGCTTTAAAAATCATTCTATGGTGTTATACTACCAACAATATCATGATAAAATGCAAAAGATTCATTTTACAGGGAAATAATTCCATATTTGGCTCAGATTGTGTGCATTCTTGATTTTTCCTCTTTGAGAGAAGTTAAATTTCAGCTCTGTGAAACGACCTTGACAAAGAGGTGCAGCTGCCTGAAAACAAAGATAAAACTTCTGCAAACAGCAGAAGCCTGTCTCTGCTGAAAGGTCTGAAAAAATTGTAACTCTACCCTGCATGTGTCAAACTCAAGGTCCGCGGGCCAAAACCGGACCCCAGAAGTTTAGTGATTCTCTAGAAGTAGAGCCTTTTAATATGGTGATTGTGTGCTTGAATGTTATTTTGTCAATCAATAAGCAGTTTTGTTTACATTCTGCCACAATCTGCCTTTTGAAAATGTTTTGAATCTTGCTCTTTATGTATAAAAAAAAAAAAGAAAGAAAAGAAAAATTGGCTAAAGTCTGCAGACATAAAATGAACCTGGATTGAAGCTCTAACTAAGTTTATTTAATCTGAGATCTTCTCCAAATGCAACAGTATATGTCAGTCTACATGAGATACTAACAACTTCACCTACTGATATAATATAAAGATGTGAGTGAATATGTGAAACAAACAATGATGAAAGTTTTTCAACAGGTGATGCTCATCCAGGAGGAAGACAGTGTTCCTAGGAAATGCAGCTCATTCATTAACAATCATTTTTTCTCCTATAGGTGGAAGTTTTGCTGATTAATCATAGGCTGGATCTATGAAACATTATGTGCACAGAACAAATGACCAAGGTTCTGACTGACTTATGAACCTCACTGACCTGACAATGATAACATGACACCCAACAGACAACACCTTTAAGGTGGACCCCACTAAGACCACCTTATTGATTCTTGGTGAATAAAAAAAAAAAGAATTGAAGCGTTCAAAACAGACCTTGTGGAAACAAAAGGGGTTATGAGGAAACAATGTGCATTTTAAGAATAATAGAAGTCAAATTATGTTCAAATCTTTGCAAATAAAAATTACTCTGACAGAGAAATAAGTAAGTAGTGTGTGAATGTGTGTGAATGGGAATGACTGATTTCATTGTAATGCATCTTTGAGGGACATTAAAAGCGCTAATAAAGGTCTGATGTTCTGATGATCTTTGCCAAATTTATATCTTAATAAGGTTTCCAGAATCTTTTCCGAAAAATCATATAAAGATAGCAAAGGTTCTACCTGTATTAAAAATACTGATAACTATAGGAAAGTTCATAGATCTGTCTTCAATTTTTCCTAATTCTTTTACAAACAGGTTATTTAAACTTTCATGTGGCCAAATGTCTGTGTTTGACTTTCTGTTTTTGTGAAATAAATGTCTGTTTCATGTTATGTAAAAATTAGAGTCCTCAACATTACCATAATAATATTAGGTCAGTTCTCTATAGTAAAACAAAAAGATTTTAACAGATGTTTAGACTTTTTCCAGTCAGGTTCAAAATGATTGAATTAGACTCAAACTTAACATAAGATTAAATTAACCTTAACAGAATTACTGGACTGGACTGAAATAGAGAAAACTTGAGTTAATTGAAACAAACTTTAGTTACTTGAACTAAATACAAAGCTGACTGAAACTGTATGTTGTATCTATAAAACTGGGTAAAACAAACTAAGATTATAAGATATAATATGCCCTTCATTTTTTGTGTTCATCAGTGAGTGAGTTTTTATTTTTTATTTTTAATAAGAACTAAACCAAACATTATCTGAAGAAATAGCAAAAAGCCGAAAAGACTTAAAAGATACCCCTCTGACAGATGGAGAAACATTATTTGTAGACGGGTCTTCCAAAAAAGATGAGAAAGGTAAAACAAAAACCGGATATGCTGTAGT
The DNA here is from genome assembly GCF_021462225.1 of Girardinichthys multiradiatus. Lineage (NCBI taxonomy): Eukaryota > Metazoa > Chordata > Actinopteri > Cyprinodontiformes > Goodeidae > Girardinichthys > Girardinichthys multiradiatus. Next base: position 18,491,903 of record NC_061817.1, on the reverse strand, counting down.
GACTCTTAATAAAGTACTAAAAGCAGAAGCACTCCCTTCACACTACTCAGCGCAAGCTGCTGAGTTAGTAGCCTTAACTGAAGCATGCAAATTAATGACAGGAAAAAGTGCAACAATATACACTGATAGCCAGTATGCATATGCAACAACGCATACTTTTGCACAACATTGGAAAAATAGGGGTATGATTACCTCCACTGGAAAACCTGTAACACATGCAGCACTATTAACAGAGCTATTGCAAGCAGTCCAACTGCCAAAAAAGCTTGCAATATGCAAATGTGCAGCACACACCACAGGAACAGACACTGTGACTAAAGGCAACGCCTTTGCTGATAAAACTGCTAAAGCAGCTGCAGAACAACAACCAAGTAGTCTTCTCCTAGTAACAATGGAACTAAAAGATGAAACGTTACTGGAAATGCAACAACAATCACCCCAAAATGAAATACAAAAATGGCTAAAAAAGGGAGCTCAACTTAAAGAAGGGATATACACCTGACCAGAAAATAAACCTATCCTACCAAAAAACCTATACAAATGGGCAGCAATATCGAGTCATGGAGTTTCTCATGTCTCGAGAGGAGGAATGGTAGGATTAGTGAACAAAATATACACAACATATGGATTTAACTCTTATTCAAAAAAATTTTTGTAGAACATGTTTGATCTGTGCTAAACACAATGCACAAGGGAACTTCAGACTAAGTGGGAAGGTCCCTATCAGGTGTTGTTGACCACTGGAACTGCAATTAAGATTGCAGAAAGAAACTCATGGATCCATCTGACACATTGTAAAAGAATAATAGAACATGACTAAAATAAGTTTCTTAATAGCAGTGTATATTCTAACCATCATAATTTGTGTTGTGGTCATAGCATTGTGGTATCTGCTGTAGCATTGTGACTTTTCAACAAACCTACAGAGGAAAGTCCGGCTACAAAGGGAATTGTAATTATAGTTTACAATTGTCTCAAACCGGTGAAGATCTCCACAACTCTGTTTAAAGGTGCTTAGGAAAGGTTCCAATCTATAAGTAAGATGTACACCCCCACACACAAGAAAATAGTGCTAGTAGCTGGAATAATCTCAGTGGTAATTGTAGGAGCTATTTTACTATGGGAACGTTTTTACGAAGAAAGAAAAGATTTGAGTAAAAGACAAATAAATGTTAATTCCTGCCCAAATGATGTAGGCATCAGAACCACAAAACTATGTGTACCAATACAAAAAACCACTACAGTAAAAATACCCTGGGGAACGCTTGGAACAGCACGTGATGGCGCAAACAAACATGCCGCATTGTATAAGAAGTGGGAGTGGTATTTGACCTATGGAGATGTGCAATGGTGGAGTTGGAAATACTTAGTAGCAGAAACAGGACAGGACTGGTCTGATTGGTCCACAGGTCCAGCAATTAAATGGAGAAGACAATTGACCCTGATAAAAGATGAAGGAGGTCTAACCTTGACTGTAATCTCCCCCAACAACACGGGATGTACAGACTTTGTGGCGGCACCATATGTAGATTCTAGCCAAGGCCAATATTACTGGCAGATTCAAATATGCGTTAAAAACATTACTGAGCCACTTGCGGTAATACGGCATGATGCAGCCACACCTGAAAACAAAACAAACAAATGGCATATGGGGCTAAAACTATTAGTGGAGTTCAAGACAGAACCAGTAACCCCAGATGACTGGTTCAAAATATCTACAGGAATATCTAAAATAGATAACAACTGGCTTTTAATGGCAGAACAGGCTGCCCAGGCAGCAAAAACAGATTGTGTAGTATGCATGGGAGCCAGACCCCTGCTACAAGTGGTTCCCTCAACGTTGACAGAAAAATGCCTAGTAGAAGTAATGAACAGCACAAGACCCTCGACAAACTGTACTATGTGGGATAAGATTTATCCTTTGACTACCGCCGAAAAACAAAAACCGATGTTTTCAAATAAGGTTGCTCCAGGAAATTTTTCCTGTATAAACCGAACAGGTGTGGGATCAAACATAAGCAGACTCAATAAAGATCAATGTCACTCCATCATAGCAGTAGGTGTCAGCTTTAAACCTAAAGCACGCAGCGACATCTGGTGGTGGTGTGGAGACGATAAACTGTATGACAGGTTGCCATACAACACAACTGGATTGTGTGCATCAGTGTCATTAATATTTCCCGTGTCTGTTATTCCACTCTCAGTAGCAGATTTGTTGGGTACAGTAGCCAGCATATTTCCACACACCTGGAAAAATAGAGAAAAAAGATCAGGATGGAGTAAAGACGACCCTACTTATATAGATAGCATAGGAATACCAAGAGGAGTTCCTGATGAATATAAGTTAGCAGATCAAGTAGCAGCAGGTTTTGAATCCACCATATGCTGGTGGTGCACAATAAATAAAAATGTTGACAGAATAAATTACATCCATTACAATGTGCAACGACTAGGAAATAAAACTGAAGAAGGATTCTCAGCCATCCATGAACAATTGTCAGCTACCTCTTTAATGGCTTTCCAAAATAGAATTGCTGTCGATATGCTCTTAGCTGAAAAAGGTGGAGTATGTTCAATATTTGGGCATCAATGTTGTACATTTATTCCAAATAACACCGCAGCTGATGGGAGCCTCACCAAGGCCCTGGAGGGCCTTAGGTCACTTAACAGCAAAATGAAAGATCATTCTGGAGTTGACACCACAATGTGGGATGGGTTTGGAGAAATGTTTGGTAAATATAAACAATTAGTGTTGTCTATCCTTATGTCAATAGCAGTCTTTGCAGCTATTCTCACATTGTGTGGATGTTGCTGTATTCCGTGTATAAGAGCTTTGTGCACTCGCATAATAACCTCTGCTATTCAGCCAGTCAAAACAGAAATGTCAGAGATGTATGCCCTCCTGAGACCTGAGGAGACAGAAGGAGCCAGTGATGATGATGATGATGACCAGGAAGAAGAAGAGACTTCTCTGCATTTCCCTGATCTGTATCTTGACCCTGACGACAATTAGTTGTATACAGTAAACTTAAAGACCTCCTGCTACTTTTTTAATGACATGTACAGATAAAACACACCATGATGTCTTAACTGAAAATCTGAGAAGAAAAGGTTAATGATTGATGTATCAAGTGTTTAAAACATTTATAAAGAGGAGGAAAATGTTAGGGTTAATTAATGATTATATATGTTTTAACTTTAATAGAAGTGAAGCTTGCTGTTCAGAGTGATTATATCTTATATGTACAAGAGCTGCAAGATAGAGACAGGATGTTCTAGAACATTCTGTCGGTGCAGCTGTATCCAATCTTATGAGTGTGCATCCCTCCCTTTTAGTGGTTGGAGCATTTTGTAACCAGGGCGTTTTTTCTCTTATCTCTTATCAATAAAATGCAGAGGGAGCAGAGGCTGTCTTCAGAGTGTGTTTGGAGGATTGTAATTGAGCAGCCTCTGAGACACTCTCACCTGCAGGTTAAAATGAACTAACTTCTCTGTGTCTTTCTTTGTGCAGAATTGTGAAAGTGTTTGGTGTTTAAACCTAACAAGGCCCCACAGAATCAAACGGTGTTCCGAGAGAAGCCGGTGGAGAAGCTGTTTCGACAAGCCGAGTCTGGAGGAAAGACTACGGCCGCAACCGTGTTTACGGTATCGAACAGCTGGTCACCTTCTGATCGGGAGAAACTGAGGAAGTTAGCGGGAAGCTAACCTTTGTTCACAGAATGAACGCACCTTCGGATCGGAAGAAACTGAAGAAGTTAGCGGGAAGCTAACTCTTTGTTCACGACGGATATCTTCTTCAAACTTCGCCCTTGGACAACATTCCCTAAACAGGTTCAGAGGCTGGGTTTTGGGCAGATTAACAGATTGGTTTAGGATGAAATGATCTAAACGTTTTCATGTTATGAAGTTTGTTTTGTGGAACTCGGCTATCTTGGTGCTAGCATGCTACCTGTAGCACACAGGCCGGTTCGTGTTCTTTGTATGTTTTGAAGCTAAGATAAACTTTATTCAAAGGGTGGTTTTAACCAGAACATTGCTCATAACGCGCTGTCAGCGCTTATGCATTTTAACCCTGGTATTTTAAAGGTGTGTGTTGATTCTGGCGCTAAGCTATCTCTAGCTTAGCACTTTAGCTAGCTTCTTTGTTAGCACAACGGCCAGCCGGTAAGAACCCGTGTGCTAGCATTAAGGCTAGTCAACAGAAAGGTTGTTAGTTTTCAAGCTAGTGAATAATAGTCCCTGAACATCATTTGCTAGAGTTGATAACTAAGTAAACACCATTAAGCCCCATTTCTCCAGAAAGATTTGGCTCTTTTCCAAAATACTCAATAATATTTCTTCAAATATTATTTTAATAAATAAAGGCAGTTAATTAGACACCGTTGAGAATTAGTCGTCCAGGAGGTTGGTTTATTCAGCAGATCATTATTTAAAACATTATTTTATTAAAATAATATTTAATCTGATCTTGCATTGTGAAGGGTTGTCTAAAGGTTGCTGATTATTTTCTAAGTTAGTTCCAAAACTAACTTAACTTCACTTCCAGATTCTTCAAGATAATCCTTGGTTCTCAAACATAAACATTGCATGGTAATGTTGCATCACTCTTTTTGGTCATGATTTCTAATCATCTTTAATCAACTTGTTTATTTTGTACATAGTCCATTAGTCTTCATTATTCTTTAATTCTGCTTGGTAGTTTAGTTGGATTGTTTTAGCATAGTAAAGAGTTTGTTGATTGAAATATGTTTGACTTTGAGTTGACTTATTTTTGTTAATAAATTCTTGTATTTTAAGAAATTGTGTGAATTCATTCCATTTATGTGCAGAGTTTATGTTGTTCAATAATGCCTGAGCTCGTCTCACACCTTTCTATTCTGTCCTAATACCATCGCCGTAATGGGGCTGGTATTCACAGGACAATCCTTAACAGACCGGAATATTATTTGGTAAAATATTAAAATATTAATATTAAAATATTAGTATTTTATATTAAATAATATTCTCAGATTCATATTTACAACATTACAAAGAAAAATGATAAGGGACAGAGATAGTTGGGCTGAAGTGGGGGCACAGGACAGGTGTAATTACCAGAGGGGTAACACTGAAAAAGGTGAAGTATAACAGATAATTTCTTCACGGTGAGACTAAGTCAAAGGGTGTATTCACACTTGCCACTTTTGGTCCGCTTTAAACGGATCAGAGCTTGTCTCCCCCTTTGGTCCGAACCTTTTGTGCAGGTGTGAATACACTCAAGCGAACCGAGACCTACTTTTTGAGGTGGTCTCGGTCCGCTTCCAAACGGACTCTGGTGCGGTTCGCTTATGGTCTGAATACAAACCGGCCCCGAACCAACTACAAAAAGCGTACATCTCTTTGGTCATAAAAAGCCACCGTAGCTGGTAGCAAAGGTGTGTGTTGTAAGGTAATCATACCTGACAAGCTGTGTGTTGCTTAGCAACGCTACTGGCTTGTTGTGGGACAAGGCACGTAGAAAAAACGTCGGCGTTCAGCACGCATTCTCCGACGGGTTTCCAAAATTATAACTGGAACGTCTCAAAGTCTGTGTTGAATGAGCTGCTCTTCAGTCTCACAATAATATTGCAGCTGTAATAACGGCATAAATATGCAGAACAGAGGTGCTGCACGCAGCACGTCTACAGATGTTTTCCTAAATTTCTGGGTCTGTGCTCGGTCCCGCCGCCGTCATTTCTGTCCAATGCAACAATGATCGTCACCCGCGTGGCTTTGTTTACAATTAATAGTTCACTTGCAAAAAGTACAATGTGAAAACAAACCACACCAAATGAAAAAAATAAAGTTCGTATTGGTCCGGACCAAACAAGCGGACCAAATGACTTTCCTGGTGTGAATACACCCTAAAAGCGTCTGTAGAGATTTTATGTTTCTTAATAGTTTCAATTGTTAACATTTGCAATCAGCGACTAAAGCAGTAGGAAATGGGAACAGTTATGCTACACCACACAGTGTAGCTACCAATTGTGCAAAGCTACTATCTTTCTGATTAACACTAATGGTTGGACTAGAAATACCTGTTAATACAATAATGACACTGCAAGATACAGCTTTTGTTTTGTCTATGCCAGGTTTTACCTTTGAAAATCTCTGGGCTTTTCTTTTGAAGGCAGGTTTTTCCTTTGGTCTACCCAGAAAGACCTGGTAGTAGAACAATTTATGAGTGGCAGCTTTGCATGACGGAGCAACATTGTGTGTTGCAGCATCACAGTGCCCATCCCACTATTAAGGTGGTAGAGCTTAAAATTACCCTTCAACTCCAATAAAGTCAAAGAAAAGCTGATAAATGTGCTCTTCTAATCAACAAGTTAGCTAAAATCCCCCAAAATGCACAAAAAACTACTCCAATCGCAAATAATTTTACTAAAATCCCTTGTAATACACAGAAAATACTCCAATATATAGCAGATGTTTTGATATCTTAAAGCAAAAGCACTCCACTGTCTACCTGAATTTTCTCATCAAATGTGTAAGTCAGCCACACAAGTGGACCGAAGGACTTTCCTGGTGTGAATACACCCAAAGAAAACACGGCATGAGAACCGAACAGGGCCATGACTAAAGGAAATATGGTGCAAGGATTTATTCATGAGATGATCTGTGGTGGTTAGAGACTGTGGGCTCCTCAAAGACAAGATATTTTGTCCTCATACATACAAAGCAAGAGATAAAGAGGCCCTTGGAACACAATTTTTAAAGAAAAAATATCACTATTGAGCCAACAGGATAGTCGTAGAAACAAAACAAAGCAAAGTAGATGTATTAGTTAGTTTGTAGCCCAGTTCCATCGGTCCTTTTCTGAATGTATGTACCTGACTTGAAATCTGTATGATTCGATTGCCTTGAGACAAGTATTGTGAATTGGCACTATAGAAATAAACTCGGATCACTCAGATATTCAGATTGACAGGGGCCCTTTTTTTTGTCTTTTGTAGTAACAGTGACAGATAAGGAAACTGGTTGGAACGCCCCACCCCAACAAGATGCAGAAAACCTTTCTGTGCATTTATGACTTATTAAGGTTTATTAAGGTTTACCTTTACTGAGGTAAACTACAGAAATTATTAAATGTCCAAAGAAATCACAAAAAACCATTAAATGAAAAAAGGCTGCAACTGGAGTTGCATATTCTAATTTATTAACTCTCTCTCTCCCTCTCTCTCTATATATATATGTTAACAGTCAGTTTTTTTAACCACAGTCAGAATAAATGTATCTTTAAAAAAAACAACCTTTAAGCAGGTATAAAATCTACTTTATTTTATTTCTGTATGAACAATGTTTTTTTCTTTTAGGTGTAATTGGAAAATCATAATTTCTAGAAGGCTTGAAAACAAGTTTTAGATTTGAAGCAAACATTTTTGATCCCACAGAGGGTTTTTACAAATGATTTGTCTTGCACAAAACTATTTTTTCAGGGATTTGTCATATTTGCATCTGCTGAGTACACCCTTATGATATATATATATATTTTTTTTTTCTAAAACTTTGCAATTACTTTTCTTTGCTTCATTGAGAGGTGTATTGAATTGAATCTTTTCCTTCATCTCCATCAGTTCAAACTCACCTTCCCTTCTTGCATCAGCAACAGATAGCTGGTATGTTCGTCCAGGCTCAATTCATCAGGGAGAGCAGGAGACGAGGACTTATCCGAGAGTTGCACCGACTTCAATGATGCCTGCTCAATCTCTGCCATTCTGATCTGCTGCAAAGAGTTTATTTCACTTACTGATGCCTTTAAAAGCCAATGAAAGAAGAAAGAGTGATTGGTTCCAACATCCTGCAAGAACACAATCTCCAGTGCTCATCATGACCATTTGTAGCACTGGAGACCTCAATGTAGTTAATTTTTCTGCATGTAAGTATTAAAACAAACATGATCATGCCTTATTTATTTGTTTATTCATTAGCTCTAATAAACCAGCATAAGTTGCATAGACAAGACATAAAAAACCTCAACCAAGCTGAAATGAGATGCAATAGCTGTTGACAAGTCTGCAAAGAGAGAACGGTGAGACATTTCAAGCAGTACTTTGTAATCATCGAGTGAAACCACCATGTTTTCAGTTTTATAAAATGATATTAAAGCTTTTTCAAAACTATTTGAAACCAATTTTCTTTATTCAAAGATCATGCAAATCAGCTTATATGCTTTTACCTTATTGGTTACTCAGTCTTTCTCAGCAATATTTCAAACAAGCCGAAGCTGGATTTCTGGAAATGCTGTCTGGGCATTCTAGCAATATTTATTTATGGAGGTATAGCAATAAATATTAATCGAGGTACTTAAAGTGGGCCAAGTGAAATTCAATGGAGCGAGGCTGCTTAGCCATGTATTAACGCGTGAATAAAGCGGCTCATAAAGCAAGATTCACTGCTGATATGTGCCAGTTAATCACCACTGCCACAGGTCCCAAAGAGAGACAGAAATGTAATGAAGCAAAGCAAAGACACAAGCACATCAAAGCGACTCATTAGCTCAAAGAAACACTTTACATCTGTACTGTTTTGTTTCATGTAGTAGCCACACTATATCTGTGACTTGTGCCTCATAGTTAAGCAATAAATGGCCCCAACAGAGACCCTTGCAAGTCATTAGCAGGTGTTTTTATCGACACGTAACTGAAACTACAGCGTCCATGTTCTTCGCTGTGCCTTCGGGGAGAACCCAGAAGTACAATGGGCAGAGGGAAACTTTGCTACAACAGAAATATTGCTGTCTTTACTAACAAGATAGGGAACAGCAAACTGAAAGTAATCACTTCAGTACAAGCAGAGGGAGAAACAGCATTGTTCTATTCAACAGAATGGACTGAAAAGGAAAATAAATGTGTCTCTCGTGACTAAAGCACATGAGTCATACTAGCCAACACATACTGTTTGCTGTATCATATATGCTTTAACCCTGCAGGGGTAGTAGTCAGAAGATAATTTCTTACAACACACACAAAGATTAACAACAGCATTTATGAGAAATGCACTGCTATGATTACAAATGAAGCAATATAGAAGGATGCTGGTCTAAAGGAAGCATAAGGTCAATACATGAGGCTAAATGAATGGTAAAGGTTGAACTGTCACTTTTCAGGTCATCTCAAGGGCTCTTTACAGAGTAACATGATGAATTATTCTCTTCTAACATATATTAAGCCCAGATTTCTAGTGGGGCCTTTGTGTCACCTCAAAAATACATGTGTTTTGCAAAAGTGTTCATAGCTCTTGATATTTGCAACCTCTTGCTGAGTTACAGCCATTAAGTTAAATGTATTTCATCAGGATTTAATGCAATACACCAACAACGAAGTCCTGGATGACTGGGAAGTGAAAATGTCGGCATTTGGACGCTGCTTCCCTGGGTCAATACTTTGTAGAACCACCTTTCGCTGGTGGTTCTACAAAGTCTTGGCAAGTCATTTTGGGTATGTTTGTACCAGCTTTCCACATTCAGAGAGTGAAATCTTTGCCCAGTCTTAACTAGCTTAAACTTGCTTTGCATGGAGGGCATCTTTAACCATCAGTTTCAAGACTTGCCAACTATTTTCAGTTGGATTTAGGTCTGCATATGCTTTGATCTAAACTGGATGTTTAGGATTGTTGTTTGTTGGAGGGTGAACCTCCACCCAGGTCTTAAGTCTTTTGTAGCCACTAACAGGTTTTCAGGATTGTCGTGTAAAAACTCTGATTCAGCTGCGATGTCCCTGCAGAAGAAAAGCATCCCAACAGCACTATGCTGCCACTACCATGTTTCATTGTGGGGGTGGTGGGTTAAGCGTAATGTGCAATGTTGATTTATCACCACATTTTGCATTTTGCAAGTAGACCATGAAGGTTAATTTTAGTTCCATCTGACCATAGCACCTTCATTGATATGTTTGCTTTGTTCCCTAGATGGTTTGTGGCAATCTACAGGATTGTTAATAGCCTTTTTTCAATTATTGGTTTCTTCTTATCACTCTTCCATAAGGGCCAGATTTGTGGATTGCACTACTAGTAGTTGTCCTGTTGACTGATTTTCTCACCTGAACTTTAGATCTCTGCAGCACCTCCATAGTTACCATGGGCATGGGCATGCTCGCAGGCTTTCTGATCAGGTGATTAGTGAGTGAGTGATTTTAACTTCAAAAATATTTTGAGAACTGTGGATGAATTTTCTTCCACCCAACACTAAGCCTCCTAACCCAAACCCTCTTGGATGCTTCTGCTTTAAAGCTGCCCTTATATAGCTTGTCGGCTTAAGAGGTGTTGGTAGGTATGCAGTACCTTTTTTCAGATGAAGTATTGGACGATGCTTTATGAAATATGTTCAATGCTTGCAATATAGTTTTATAACCTTACCCTGATTTATATGCCTTCACAACTTTATGCCTGACCTATCTGCTGTGTTCCTTGGTCTTCATGATGATGTTTGTTCACTAATATTCTCCAAAAAACCTCTAAGGCCTACACAGAATAGTTGTATTTATAGTGAGATTAAACTTACACAGGTGAAGTCTATTAACTAAGTAGGACTTTTCAAACGAATTTTAGCACAATATTTTATCAAGGGGAGTCAGAGTAAAGGGAGCAAACTACAAATGCTTGTCAACCATTTCAGACTTTTTACATCACACAGAATCAAGTTTGTTGTTTTAATCTGATAAACTATGAACATTCAAGGGGTATGAATACTTTAGCAATGCATCGTATGCAAGTTTAATGTTCACGGCAAACTGAAGCAGAGCTATTCTGGATCAGATATAGTAAGTCAGAGACCAAACATACATAGCAAAAGTAGTGGAAGTGCTCATAGAGGAGAGGAAACATGTAAAAAAGAGAGAGGGAAGATTGATGGTCTGACAGCAGTTGCAGACAGGCTGAAAGCGAAGCTGACAGGTGAGGAGGTGTAGATCCCAGTTACTTCCTCCTCTGAGCTGACCCACTGCACTTTGTCACTGTGATAGACAACACTCGCACAGGACAGTATGTTTCTTAGTGAATGTTGAATGCAAGACTTTCCTGTTAACAAGACACCTTGGAATATAAACTCAAGGAGACTGTGGGTGGCCATGTGCATGCTCTCATGCAAGCATACAGTCATGAGGCATGGGTGCATTTGTGGTGTCGTGCAAAGGGGCCTCATTAATCCACTAAACAGCCATGCAAGATGGTTTTATCAGCGTATTTTCATGATAGTACAAGCAAATGCATCTTCCTGAGTATCTACATACACACTGATTTGAAGTTTACTGCATATATTTGCGTTCATGAATGTAAATGTCTGTTATATGGGTTTCTAGTAGTAATGAAGGATGCATCCAGAATTTTCAGTCTGGGTTTCTGATGCAGCTGAAATTGGATGCTCTACCTACACACTAGTCCATTACACTCTGAATTCTGGCAGCTGGCAAAACTATCCATATTTGGCAGATACAGTAAAGTATCTATGAGGGCTGATATTTAGGTGTTACATTTTTGCTTTATTCTTTATTAATGCTCAAATGTAATACTAACAAGTTAAAGTTAATGTTTGGTCATTTTGCTCCTGGCGCTACATTGAGAAAGCATCTAATAACAGCTGTTTTAAATTTTCCTAGCTACACATAAAAAGTAGGTGCAGAACATCCCAAATCTTGCATACCCAGCAGATTTACAGTATATTAGGTTTCCTGTGTTTTATATCAATGAAATGCAACTAAAAGAACAATATTTTTGTCCTTTTGTTTCTGTAATAAAATTTTGTCATTTCAAATTCTGCTTTCCCTAACAACATAGCATTTGATTACACAAAAGCTGCTAAGACTATTTTTATTTCAAGCAAACACTAAAGCAATTGTATTTGGAAGTATACTCCAAGAAACTGCGAAGATCCAGTCCTTCTGTTGTGTGCTGAATGCAGTTGTCTGCCTGAAAAACCACAGCAGCACTGAAGAAAGAAGACTTCAGATTCACCTGCATCTCTCTAGATGAGTGGTTCTCAAACATTTTAAAGTGTAACATTTTGCTCATTGTAGCAGTTCTTCACCAGGTGCATGAAGTTCAAGCTACTTGTTCTTCAGCCCTGTGTTGTTGCTTGAACTGTGCACATTTTTAAATACAGATTGGATACATGTGCTGTGATTATTACAGTGTTCCATATTTCATTGACCACAATATAATTTTTTGGGATGGGTCTTAATCTGGCCCACATGACCTAAATAATTTAATTGCAGCCCTGGCTTTATGTTTAGGGTGAGTGTCCTTCATCCTTCTTTCCATAAACCTTGTCCAACATGGTTCTCCCTACTAAAGAGAAACATCCCCACAGCATGATACTGCCATCACCATGTTTTACAGTAGGGAAAAACAGGGAGATGTGGCTTGCTAGTTCCACATGACATCATTTTGCAAATGTGACCAGAGCACCTTTTTCTATTGTACATGATTTGTGGGAAAAAAAAGAAAATGTAACAAGAATAAAAAATACCTCATATAACATATATTTCTTTATTTTATGGTTCATAAAAATGGAATTTTAGTTCTTCTTTTAGGTTGAAGAACAAAGAAAAATATAATTGTAATATGTCTTAATTTTAAATGATAACTAGGACATTTTCATGCCTAGTTTGAGGTCTAATGACAAAAACAAATAGAGGTTTTTTCCTTGCACCATTTTTGTCATTCTGTTGTTTAACATGAAAAACTGGTAAAATATGCTTTTTTGTCACTTTTTATTTTAAAACACTGTTCAGTTTTCTAGTATTTTAGGCCATTTTTACTAGGAGCCACGGTGCAAGGCCTGTAAAGTCATGTGTTTTTGGAGGCACTGGTTGCAAACATGCTTTATTTTTGGTCAATCAAGTTTTCAAAGGGGTTTCTATAATACTGTCCAGTACACTTTTTCATTAGTTTACAGTTAAAGCTGGGATTCCAGTGTGCTTGAACCAATCATGTTTTTGACTATCACCAAGAATATTTCTACAGTGAGCCTCGGTTACCCTCATTAGTAAAAGTAGCACAGTTTGAGAACCACAGATATAGATGTAAAAGCATTACGCTTGCTCTATCAGCCTGTAGATGTCTTGCAAGGCTAATCTTTTCTGCAAGTAATTTCATTAAAGGTGCTTTAATGTTTTTAAACTGGTTGTGTTGTTTCTTACTGAGCAGTCTGCGTATGAGGTGTGAGGACATTTTTTTTTTTTTTTGCTTCTGTTCAGCTTTGAACATATTAAGCCTTTCATATTTTCTTGCACAGCCTTGTCCAGGGTTGTGTACGTATACTAAACAGGGTTTTATGTGTGTCCAGGGTGGTACCTCTTGCGGGTGGCCCTTGCAGTCTTTGCAGACAGGCGGAGAGGAGTAATGGTGGAAGACGGAGCCGGAGAGGTTGTCGATCATCAGCATCTCCCCTTCTATTGTATCCTTGATTAGGAGAGAAACGCTGTCCAACCACTGGCTCTCCTGGAACACATACACACACATACACACGCACACATACGGACAGAAACGCACACGGGACGCAGGCCGGCAGACCAGGATGCACGCAGGCGCAAACATGTGCACATGCGGACATGCGAGGACAAAAAACACGCAGGGAAATGCATACACCATTGAAAGGATTATTAAAGTGCTCGTTTGAACACGCAGATATGCTTTTTTATAAACGTTTACAAATTGCAACTGGTCATTCATGTAGAGTGCCTTGCAAAAATATTCATACCTCCTCAGCTTCTCTAATTCTGTTATGTTACAACTAAACATATCAATATATTTTATAGGGACCTTATGTGATAGACCAATACAATTGGTCTATAGCATAATTTTAAAGTTGAAAAGACACCGATTTAAATTTTTACGAATACTAATCGGAAAAGTTTAGCGTGCAGTTGCATTCAGCCCATCAGAGTCAATACTGTGCGGGACCACCTTTTTCTCTAAAGAAAGATCTAAGTATTTTGGGGCATATCTCTACCAGTGTTGCACTTCTAGACGCTTACATTTTTGCCTATTCTTCTTTGTAATAAAGCTCATGCTTAGCTAGGCTTGAGGAAGAACATCTAACTAATACATTTTAAGGTCCTGTCATATATTCCAAATTTGATTTAGATCTGGGCTTTAAGTGGGCCCTTCTAAGACATTATTATGTTTTGGTATAAAAAATTCCGTTGTATGCTTTGGGACAGTGGTCTGTTGGATGGTGAACTTCACCCTTAGTCTAAAGTCTTGCAGAATTCAAGTTTTCTTGCAGAATTGCTCTGTATTTGGCTCATACAGATGTATTTTTACTGTACGTCTGAAGAGAATTAATTGCAGACATAAGAGGTATCAAAATAAAGAGGGCTGAACACAAAAATATGCCACACAAAACTATGCACTGTTTTCCTTTTGCATCACAATGATGCTTCATTTTGGGTTGGTCTGTCAAATAAAATCAAAATAAAATCCATTGAAGTTTGCAATTTTACTGTGACAAAATTAAAAAAATTGAAGTTAATTTAATAATAATAATAATTTTGCAAGGTACTTTTCTTATTGGCGTCTGCAATGATAAATGTTTATTGTCTACGCTGTCACAAACCATTTATACCGAAAACGTATGAAGCAATTTGTTTTGCTACTCAAAGGCATTGTCAGAGATTATGTACCAATCATTCTTTCATCTTAATGAATCTTTTTTGTTTCAAAAAAATAAAGACACTCAATGATAAAGCTCTAAATGGCCATTAGTCAAGTAACATCTAATTTTGCTATCAAAGCTTTGGGCACTTATGTGGAGTAATTACGTTTGATATATCACCTCAATTAGGCTGTTCAATACCTTCTTGAAACAATTTTAGATTTAAGCATTAGCTATTTGCTCTGGGCATATTATAAGCTTTAAAGTAATTTAGCCTGAATCACTCTGGGGTTCTTTTTGTAGATTAATTTCTGGATAAGCATCTACTGTACCAGCAACAGAAAACTGCTTCAAGAACGAATATGTAATATATGTCTAGCATGCCTTACTATGGTTCTGTATTTCCCAATGAATTGGATGCATTGTGCCTTTAGCCAAATAACTATTACATCAGAAGATATTTCCCAAAAGATACTGTGGAAATAAGGTCACTCCTCTTCAATCCCTGAATAAGCCAATTTTCATAACAAAATTCTGCAATGGTGCTTATGGGACTATACTTAGATCTGTTATGCAAACATATCATCTCATATGACTCACATGGCTTTATTACATTTACTCATGACTTATGTTTTAAAAAAATGAGGGGGTTATGATTTCAAGAGCCAACCTACTGTACTGTGAGCTGTATATTACAGAAATGCGGTTGGTTTATCAAACAAGGCTGCAGAGCCATAAACTCCTAGCTAGCTTTAGCAGAGTCAGTATTAAAAAACACACTATTTTGCAGGCAAGCTCAATATAGTTTGCTGAATGTGTAGGTGGAAAGCCTAATATAAAAATAATGTTTGATTGACTGCCGTTGTCTGTGTACTGGCCCCCATTAATAACTGTATTAGTGGACAACAATAGGGCTTGTCTGACGGGACTGGAAGTTGAGAGCAAGAGAGGGGAGAACTGAAATTAATTACTGCCTCTATCTGACTGTCACGGGCTCAGCCATTATCTCTCCTCTCCTTTTCCTGGATGGTAATTGTGTGTGTGTGTGTGTGTGTGTGTGAACTTCCTGCAGTGTATTGTTTGGAGTTTGTGGAGTACTTTAGCAATGTTTCTGCATAAAGCTAGAAACAATAAAAAGTCTCGCAAGAACATATCAGCTGTAAATGAAATTGGTCTCTTCCATTCATATGTCTGCCTTGCACTGACATGCAAAACCTTGGACACCAATCATTTAAACAAAGGGATTTTCAGTCGGTCTAAAGTTAACAAGTACATTTAAAGCAAGATTAGCTTTTTTCTTTTTTTTTTTTTTCCGATTTCAAAATTAAAAAGGGGAAAACCAATCATGCAAAATGTAAAATCTCAAATCTTGATACCCCAGATGATTTTTAGGTTCAAGACCCAAATTAGCCTATGAACTAAAACATTTTTGTAACTGTAAACTATGCTTAAATTTATTAATCCCTGCCCCAACATTCTGCAATAATAAGTACCCAAGTTGATAATGTATTAAAGCTCGTTCGTTCGTCATCTTCCGCTTATCCAGGACCGGGTCGCGGGGGCAGCAGACTCAGCAGAGACGCCCAGACGTCCCTCTCTCCAGACACCTCCTCCAGTTCCTCCAGGGGGAGCCCAAGGCGTTCCCAGGCCAGCCGAGAGACATAGTCCCTCCAGCGTGTCCTGGGCCGTCCCCTGGGCCTCCTCCCGGTTGGACGTGCCTGGAACACCTCCCGAGGAAGGCGTCCAGGAGGCATCCGGTATAGATGCCCGAGCCACCTCAACTGGCTCCTCTTGATGTGGAGGAGCAGCGGCTCTACTCCGAGCCCCTCCCGGATGGCCGAGCTCCTCACCCTATCTCTAAGGGAGTGCCCGGCCACCCTACGGAGGAAGCTCACTTCAGCCGCTTGTATCCGTGATCTCGTTCTTTCGGTCATGACCCAAAGTTCATGGCCATAGGTGAGGGTAGGAACGTAGACCGAACAGTAAATTGAGAGCTTTGCTTTTCGGCTCAGCTCTCTCTTCACCACAATGGACCGGCACAGCGCCCCCATTACTGTGGCAGCTGCACCGATCCGTCTGTCGATCTCCCGCTCCATTCTTCCCTCACTCGTGAACAAGACCCCGAGATACTTAAACTCCTCCACTTGAGGCAGGAACTCCCCTCCAACCTGAAAAGGATAAGCCACCCTTTTCCGGTCGAGTACCATGGCCTCGGACTTGGAGGAGCTGATCCTCATCCCAGCCGCTTCACACTCGGCTGCGAACCGCCACAGCGCATGCTGTAGGTCTTGGCTAGAGGGGGCCAGCAGGACCACGTCATCCGCAAAAAGAAGAGACGAAATCCACTGGTCCCCAAACCAGACCCCCTCCGGCCCTTGGCTGCGTCTAGAAATCCTGTCCATAAAAGTTATGAACAGGACCGGCGACAAAGGGCAGGCCCTGCCGGAGTCCAACATGCACTGGGAACAGGTCCGACTTAGTGCCGGCAATGCGGACCAAACTCCTGCTCCGCTCGTACAGGGACCGGATGGCCCCTAATAAAGGGCCCCCGATTCCATACTCCTGGAGCACCCCCCACAGGGCATCACGAGGGACACAGTCGAATGCCTTCTCCAGGTCCACAAAACACATGTGAACCGGTTGGGCAAACTCCCATGAACCCTCGAGCACCCTGTAGAGGGTATAGAGCTGGTCCAGTGTTCCACGGCTGGGATGAAAACCACACTGTTCCTCCTGAAGCCGAGGTTCGACTATCGGTCGGACTCTCCTCTCCAATACCCTGGCGTAGGCCTTACCAGGGAGGCTGAGGAGTGTGATCCCCCTGTAGTTGGAACACACCCTCCGGTCCCCCTTCTTATAAAGGGGGACCACCACCCCAGTCTGCCAGTCCAGAGGCACTGTCCCCGACCGCCACGCAATGTTGAAGAGGCGTGTCAACCATGACAGCCCTACAACATCCAGAGACTTGAGGTACTCAGGGCGGATCTCATCCACCCCCGAAGCCTTGCCACCGCGGAGCTTTTTAACCACCTCGGTGACTTCAGCCTGGGTGATGAAAGAGTCCAACCCCGAGTCCCCAGCCTCTGTTTCCACCACGGAATGCGTGATGGCAGGATTGAGGAGATCCTCGAAGTACTCCTTCCACCGCCCGATAATGTCCTCAGTCGAGGTCAGCAGTCTCCCGCCCCCACTATAAACAGTGTTGGCAGAGCACTGCTTCCCCCTCCTGAGGCGTCGGACGGTTTGCCAGAATCGCTTCGAGGCCAACCGGTAGTCCTTCTCCATGGCCTCACCGAACTCTTCCCAGGCCCGAGTTTTTGCCTCTGCCACAGCCCGGGCCGCAGCACGCTTGGCCTCACGGTACCCGTCAGCCGCCTCAGGAGTCCCACAAGCCAACCACAGCCGATAGGACTCCTTCTTCAGCTTAACAGCATCCCTTACTGCCGGTGTCCACCACCGGGTTCTGGGATTGCCGCCACGACAGGCACCGCAGACCTTACGGCCGCAGCTATGGGCAGCAGCATCGACAATAGATGCAGAGAACATGGTCCACTCTGACTCTATGTCTCCAACATCCCCCGGGATCTGGTCGAAGCTCTCCCGGAGGTGGGAGTTGAATACATCCCTGGCCGAGGGCTCCGCCAGGCGTTCCCAGCAGACCCTCACTATGCGCTTGGGCCTGCCGAGTCTGTCCGGCTTCTCCTCCTCCAGCGGATCCAACTCACCACGAGGTGATGATCAGTGGACAGCTCAGCCCCTCTCTTCACCCGAGTGTCCAAAACATGCGGCCGAAGGTCTGATGATACGACAACAAAGTCGATCATCGACCTCCTGCCTAGGGTGTCCTGGTGCCAAGTGCACTGATGGACACCCTTATGTTTGAACATGGTGTTCGTTATGGACAATCCGTGACTAGCACAGAAGTCCAATAACAAAACACCACTCGGATTCAGATCGGGGAGGCCATTCCTCCCGATCACGCCTCTCCAGGTGTCACTGTTGTTCCCCACGTGGGCGTTGAAGTCCCCCAGCAGAATAATGGAGTCCCCGGGAGGGGCACTATCCAGTATCCCCGACAGGGACGCCAAGAAGGCAGGGTACTCTGCACTACCACTCGGCCTGTAGGCTGAAATGATAGTCAGAGACCTCTCCCCAACCCGAAGGCGCAGGGATACAACCCTCTCATCCACTGGGGTAAACCCCAACACGAGACGGCTGAGCTGGGGGGCAACAAGCAAACCCACACCAGCCCACCGCCTCTCCCCGTGGGCCACTCCAGAGTAGAAGAGAGTCCAACCCCTCTCAAGGAGATGGGTTCCAGAGCCCACGCTGTGCGTGGAGGCGAGCCCGACTATTTCTAGTCGATATCTCTCGACCTCCCGCACAAGCTCAGACTCCTTCCCCCCCAGCGAGGTGACATTCCACGTCCCTAGAGCCAGCCTAAGCATCCGGGGATCGGGCCGTTGAGGTCTCCACCTTCGTCCGCCACCCAATCCTCTTTGCACCGGTCCCTCACGGTTCCCCCTGCAGGTGGTGGGCCCACTGGAGGAATGTATTAAAGCAATTTTCAAAAACACAGAAGATTAAAGGTTTATAGCTGGAAGTACAAACACATTTTCAGAGAAAACTAATTGCAGCAATCTCATAATGTCAAATGATAACTCTTTTTGGACAATAAAGCTGTTTAAGTAAAATTGCGCAGATGCAGCAATGCACAACTGAAGTGTGTTGCAAGAAAGCCAAAAAGCTTTGCTGGATCTTCACCAGAGAACTTACAGCATTAGCCTCACCTACAGGGGTTGGACAATGAAACTGAAACACCTGTCATTTTAGTGTGGGAGGTTTCATGGCTAAATTGGACCAGCCTGGTAGCCAGTCTTCATTGATTGCACATTGCACCAGTAAGAGCAGAGTGTGAAGGTTCAATTAGCAGGGTAAGAGCACAGTTTTGCTCAAAATATTGAAATGCACACAACATTATGGGTGACATACCAGAGTTCAAAAGAGGACAAATTGTTGGTGCACGTCTTGCTGGCGCATCTGTGACCAAAATAGCAAGTCTTTGTGATGTATCAAGATCCACGGTATCCAGGGTAATGTCAGCATACCACCAAGAAGGACGAACCACATCCAACAGGATTAACTGTGGACGCAAGAGGAAGCTGTCTGAAAGGGATGTTCGGGTGCTACCCCGGATTGTATCCAAAAAACATAAACCCACAGCTGCACAGATCACGGCAGAATTAAATGTGCACCTCAACTCTCCTGTTTCCACCAGAACTGCTCCACAGGGTCAATATACACGGCCGGGCTGCTATAGCCAAACATTTGGTTACTCATGCCAATGCCAAACGTCGGTTTCAATGGTTCAAGGAGTGCAAATCTTGGGCTGTGGACAATGTGAAACATGTATTGTTCTCTGATGAGTCCACCTTTACTGTTTTCCCCACATCCGGGAGAGTTAGGGTGTGGAGAAGCCCCAAAGAAGCGTACCACCCAGACTATTGCATGCCCAGAGTGAAACATGGGGGTGGATCAGTGATGGTTTGGGCTGCCATATCATGGCATTCCCTTGGCCCAATACTTGTGCTAGATGGGCGTGTCACTGCCACGGACTACCGAACCATTCTTGAGGACCATGTGGATCCAATGGTTCAAACATTGTATCCTGAAGGCGGTGCCGTGTATCAGGATGACAATGCACCAATACACACAGCAAGACTGGTGAAAGATTGGTTTGATGAACATGAAAGTGATGTTGAACACAATTTTCTCAGGAAATCAGGCTCAAGTGGTGTATCTTAAAATATGAAATCTAGAAAAAAATCTAGGTGATCAAATCTAGGAAAAATATAATAATTCTTATTTAAAAGGAGAACTACCACTATAACATAAGGCTATCAGCTTTGTAGACTGTTATGTGACTTATAAGACCTGAAGTCAACAAAATATGACCACTCAACCCAAGAGGAGTGAACGCTTGGTTGTTATGATTCTGGCATGTCTGCTCTACCCTGTCTCCCTGGCTGCAATCAGCAGATGAGATGCACCTGGTGGCTGCTGCAGTGCAGTGCAATCTGTGGAATGCCAAGCACCTGTGTCCTCCCTGATATATACTGACTCTGACAAGCAGACGGTGCCAGATTTTTGAAAGCCATCGTGTGAGTAGATATCCAGCGTTCCTTCCTGTCTGATCATTGTTCTTGACCTTGCCTTGCTCTTTGGATTTATGCCTCTGCCTGCTCCCTGTTGGACTATTGGATTTTGGTTGTCGACCTTGTTTCCTGCATTTGGTTTATGCCTCTGCCTGCCCCTTGCCTGACACCTCTGTTCCGATCGTTGACCCTGTTTCTGTCCTTGGATTATTGAGCCAGCCTAGCCCTCGGATTATTCAGCCTGGAGTCACTTCTTACCTGTGCTGTGGAGATCACCGCCTGCCGCCCACTGAGGTTTCCCCTCTGGGTTTCAAGTTCCACTCAAGACAAAAGCAGGTTAGTGGCTTTTCTGATCCCTGCAAAATCTGGAGAGACTACAAGTCACTAATCCCTCTTTCTGCCTCAGTGATTCCTGGAAGATGTGAGGAGTGTTACCTGTGTGACGTTTTCCTGTGGCTGAATAAACCTTTTTAAACTTTCAGTACTTTGTCTGGCTGAATCTTGGGTCCACCTTTTTCTGATTCATAGCAGAAAAATCTGGCCAAAAATGGACCCATCGCCAGCACAACAGTGGTGGTTCCGGCATGGAGGAAATTATTTCCACATTACGTTCTGGCATCTTGTCTTCGAGCCGCCACCGTCACAAAGGAACCACGCCCAAGTAACACGGACAACAGCAGAGGTAAGGGAGCCACGCCTCTCTCCGCCTGAATGTTCAGGGAGACTCAGACCAATGTCGAGCTTTTCTAACTCAGTGTGAAATTCATTTTGAGCTTTAGCCGTCATCCTTTCTCACTGACGTTCCAAGGTGGCGTTTGTTATATCTCTCCTAGCAGGAAAGGCAAAACAGTGGGGAACTGCTGAATGGCATAACAGGTCTACATCTTGTAATCTTTATGAACTTTTTCCAAGGAACTCATTCGAGTTTTTGACCCGGTCATTCCAAGTCGTGAGGCCGCAAGAGGATTATTGTCCCTCAAACAGGGTGATCAACCTGTCTCGACCTATATAATTGACTTTCATTTGTTGGCTGCAGAGAGCTGTTGGAATGAGGCAGCACAAATGGATGCATTCATGAAAGGATTAAACGAAGACATCAAGGATGAGCTAGCGACCCGTGACTACCCTTCTTCCCTGAAACAACTCGAGGATTTGGCTGCTCGCATTGATATTCGGCTGGCAGAGAGAAGGAGGGAGAAGTGACATGAGAAGGGTCGCTCATCATTATCTCAGGTTTCTGCACACCGGCATGAGAGAAGGAGTCGGTCACCTCTCACTGAGGAAAATGATAATTGTGAGCCCATGCAATTGGGCAGAACCAAGATTACCCCTGAGGAGAAAGATCGTCGGAAAAGATTCAAGCTCTGTTTTTATTGTGGAGAGAAGGGACATTTAGCACTCAGGTGTCCATTAAAAGGACAGGCTCAGGAGAGGAAGGGAGGTCTCTACTGAGCCGAAGTCAACTATCTGCCTCCTCCTTCTTGTTTCCTGCCCATTTTCAAACCTCTTCTTTGTCTGTCCAGGGGCCGTGTTTATTGATTCAGGAGCAGACACTGAATTCATGGACGAAACATTTGCAAATAAGAACGGCATAAAACTTATTCTGTCAGCTGACACAAGAAACATGCTAGCTTTGGATGGTCACAGCATGAACAATTTATACCTCAGGACGGAGGGAGATTACCTTAACAGTTGGAAGTAATCATCAAGAAAAAGTAACTTTCGTGATCATTAATTCACCTGAACTTCCTGTAGTCCTAGGGGCCTCCTGGTTGCAGAAACACAACCCTCACATTGATTGGAAGAAAAAAGAAGTTTTGGGTTGGTCTGAGTCATGTTCCGCTGACTGTCTTTTGTCTGCTGCTACGGAGGTCAGTATGGAGAATGAGGTTGAGGAGACCTATCCGGATTTATCCAAGGTACCGCAAGAATACCATGATTTAAAGGAAGTATTTAATAAAATGAAGGCCATAGCTCTGCCACCCCGCAGACCATATGATTGTGCTATTGATTTGCTTCCTGGCACATCACCCCCTAAAGGCAGAACCTATTCATTGTCTGGTCCAGAGCACAGAGCCATGAAGAATTATGTTGATGAGGCATTAAAGGCAGGGCACATTCAACCTTATTCCTCTCCTGCAGGTGCTGGTTTCTTTTTTGTTGGGAAGAAGGATGGTTCGTTGAGACCATTGCATTGATTATAGAGGCCTTAATGAGATAACAGTTAAAATAGATACCCCTTACCACTCATGAACACAGCTTTTGATCAGATCCAGGGAGCCAAGATATTTTCTAAGCTGGATCTAAGGAATGCATATCATCTGGTCCGAATCAGAGAAGGAGATGAGTGGAAAACGGCTTTCAACACGCCTATGGGCCATTATGAATACAAGGTTATGCCATTGGACTTACTAATGCTCCTGCAGTTTTTCAGTCATTGGTCAATTACGTTCTAAGAGACATGGTGGGTCAATTCGTATTTGTTTATCTTGATGACATACTGATTTATTCTCAAGATCTGGAAACCCACAGAAAACATGTCAGAGCTGTTCTCTTGCGTCTTGTCCAAAACCAGTTGTTCGTCAAGGCAGAAAAATGTGAGTTTCACATCACTACCACTTCCTTTTTAGGCTTCATCATTTCCCCAGATCAAGTGCTTGTCGATCCCTCCAAAGTAAAGGCTGTTTTGGAATGGCCTGTTCCAACTGATCACAAGCAACTTCAAAGATTTCTGGGCTTCGCAAACTTCTATAGAAGGTTTATTAGAAATTACAGTCTGGTTGCTACTCCCCTGAACGCTCTTACCTCTTCCAAGATAATATTTTTGTGGAATAAGGATGCAGAGAAGGCTTTCAATAAGTTGAAGGAGCTCTTCACGTCAGCTCCAGTGTTACAGTCTCCTGACCCAGAGAGACAGTTTATTGTGGAGGTGGATGCCTCAAGCATTGGGTCAGAGCCGTATTAAGCCAAAGAGGTGAGGATGATTGTGTTCACCCATGTGCCTTTTCTCAAGGACTCTGAAACTGGCCGTCAAGTTGGCAATGACAGAGTGGAGACATTGGCTGGAGCGGACCTAAGGAGCCGTTTATGGTGTGGACTGACCATAAAAAACTTGGAGTACCTGAAATCAACAAAACGGCTGAACCCCGGGCAGGCAAGGTGGGCTGTTTTTGGTTGTTTTAATTTCAGGCCAGGGTGTAAAAATGGCAAACCTGACGCCCTATTCCGGATTCAAGAGCCCGCAGAATCTCAGTCTGCGGGTGAAGACGAGTTTATCCTTTCTGAAACCGTCAGGTTGTCTGTATCCCGAGTTGAGGTGGAAAGAGAGGTCCAGGAGGCCATTAGGGATCTGCCTATCCCACCATCATGTCCACCGGACCGCTGTTTTGTTCCTGAACGCCTTGTGCCAAAGGCATTGGAGTCTTGTCATTGCTCTCGCCTCGGTTGTCATCCTGGAATCAGCAGAACGATTCAGACAGTTCAGTCTCAGTTTTGGTGGCCATCGCTGGTCAAGGATGTCAAAAACTTTGTTTCTGAATGCACTCAATGTTGTCGAGCCAAGCCTTCTCGTCGCCCCCCTGCGGGGTTGTTGCACCCATTGCCCATTCCGCCTCGCCCATGGTCGCACATTGCGATGGATTGTGTGACAGGTCTACCGGTTTTCTAAGGGTCACTCTGTACTACTAACCATAATTGACAGATTTTCTAAGATGGTTCATCTGGTGCCCTTGAGAAGCTTCCATCTGCTAAGGAGATGGGTGAGATATTGACCCGAGAAGTTTTCAGGCTCCATGGTATCCCTAAATACATTGTTTCCGATAGAGGACCCCAATTTGTGTCACGTTTCTGGAAGGAGTTTTGTTCTTTGTTGGGAATTTCTGTTAGTCTTTCCTCAGGGTTTCATCCTCAGTCTGATGGCCAAACCGAGAGAGCCAACCAAGAAGCTGAAACCAAACTTTGTATAATTATGTGAGTCTGACCCGACCAAGTGGTCACAAAATTTGCCCTGGGTTGAATACGCCATGACTCTATGCAATCAAGTGCCACTGGTTTGTCTCCTTTTCATGTTGTGTTTGGTTTCCAGCCACCCATGTTTTCAGTTCAGGAGAGAGAAGCTAATGTTCCGTCCGCTCAAGTGGCTGCCCTAAGGTGCCAAAGTATATGGAGAAAGGCCACGAGGTCGATGATCAGAAGTCACTGGTTCAGGTCAAGAACGGCCAACCGGAGACGGATCCCTGCCCCCAAGTACCAGGTGGGGCAGAAAGTTTGGCTCTCCGCCAAGGACCTCCCATTAAGGGTAGAATCCCAGAAATTGGCACCCCGATTTGTTGGACCTTTCCCAATCTCCAAGATCATTAACCCTGTCGCTCTACGACTGAGATTACCCAACTCCATGAGGATTCACCCCACGTTCCATGTTTCTCAGGGTCAAAACCCTTCGCGGAGCCCCGACTGAGGTTTCCCCTCTGGGTTTCAAGTTCCACTCAAGACAAAAGCAGGTTAGTGGCTTTTCTGATCCCTGCAAAATCTGGAGAGACTACAAGTCACTAATCCTCTTTCTGCCTCAGTGATTCCTAGAAGCTGTGAGGAGTGTTACCTGTGTGACGTTTTCCTGTGTCTGGCTGAATCTTGGGTCCACCTTTTTCTGATTCATTGCATTGGTAGGCTATACATGACCAGCAATGGTGCTCTGGAAGTGTGTCTGATTTTGGTTTTATGTTTTTCTTTTTTACAAATGTTTGCAGGCCTAAAATGGCAAATCACCAATCAAGATGATGTTAATACAGCACTGTCTCCAACAAAACACTGTTAAAAATGACATCTTCTGTGTTTTATGGTGTTCTTTATTGGCACCCCTCGTAAAGATAATAAATAATCTTTTTTTGCAAAAGCATGATCCCACACCTAAAATGTTTCTACAGCAATAGTTGAGAGGTGTCTGGAGAGAGGGAGGTCTGGGCGTCTCTGCTGAGTCTGCTGCCCCCGCGACCCGGTCCCGGATAAGCGGAAGACGACAAGTACGGGTTAGTTTGAGATTGTTTTATCTGAATATCTTATTTATCCTTACATCCCTGCTCAAATGGTTTTTACACTTTCAATTATTTTAAACATTTTGTTTTTGCACTGACTGTAAATATGGACAGATTTAGGTGAGTAGCCATTTTCTTGTAGCCATCTGACTTGAATTACATGTTTTCATGTGTTTACCGTTTTGAAAAATGGAAGATAGAAATTGGCCCCTGTGTTGTGTAATGTGCCAGCGAAACAAAAAGTAGAAATTCCTACACTGTTAATAATTTTAAATAATTTAAAGTGCTACATATAGGTATAGTCAGGGCTGCCAATAAATCTGGCATCAGTGGTTTTGTTAGAAAACAAAACAAATCTTAATGTAGATTTGTTCCCTACTAAATAACTGCCTTTATTAATTAATATTTATTTTCAGTTTCAAACTTTTCTACTGCAATAAAAAATGTATATATTTAAAAGCTTGTGACACATTTTTACTGGGGGTTGCAAATAAATTTGGGATCACTTTTTAATTCACAAAGGTCAAGTAAAGATTTTTTTTATTCTTCAGCTGCACACAAACACTTGAACTAACATTCACAATAATACACAAGGTGAAAACCCCAAGAATAGTGCTTTGTAGAAATTACGCTGGTCTGCTTGATCCCTTAATGCATCACTCATGAGACAGAGAAAACAGAGGAGGATGGATATAGAAAAAGCGGGGGGTGGATCCTGCCACTGCATTAACTTCCTTTGTCAGCCAACACTGAACTAAAAATGGCTTCACACAGCCCAGATTATCTCTACACAGGTGAACCTCCTCACGGCAGCGGGTGAGTCATCTTTATTTTTGTATCCGTGCGGCTATCTCAGGCTATCATTCGAAATTTCATAATGGAAATGGGAGTCTCTCTGCGAGTTCTTTCTTACAAACTGGTCTAGGAAGTGAAATTATGATTAACTCACACATATGACCCTGCAAAACGCAAAAAAGTGTAATTAAAAAACACAGCAATCCTCCTGCCGATAACAAGGGTTGCTCTAACTACTGAGATGTAACTTAAAATTACATGACTTAACTCTGTCTTTCATATAATTATTGTAGCTGTTTTCTACAGGATATTTGAAATGCTGCTTATATTTTCTCAAATTAGTTATTTCAGCGGCCCCATAAGGCAAAACAATTGTGTGCTCCTCTTCTTCCCACAAACATCTGGCAATTAATTTTGCCGACCCATCTGCAAATACATGCCTCCACACACTAAGCCTGATGCACTACAACAGCTAATTTATTACAGGAATTTACATGTAATTTTGGTCATTTAATACATATGTTTCACTTTTTTACTTTGCATGTAAAAAAAAATTAAAGCAGTCTATAATGATTTATGTCATGCATGTGTTATACCATTGTATAGAGAAAAAATGCCCTGAATGTTTGTTGGCACACCTGTTCATGTGTATAAAAAACCCCTTAAATAAATAAATGTCTTATTGCAGTAGCAAAATATCCTGAAAATCTTGTAACTTTTCCTTTACTGAAACACATTTATTCATTGGGGAAAAGCATCCCACATTAATAAATATTTTTAACAAAATAATTAATGCTCAGTGGCATTCTGAATAATTTTATTACATCAGAATCAGAATAGCTTTATTGCCAAGTACGTTTTGGACATACAAGGAATTTGTTTTGGCGTAGTCGGTGCAATACAATACAAATACAGTACATTCAGTACATTCAGTACATTAATGAAAATGTATTTCAATTTATAACTGAAATGTATTTCAATTTATATGAAACTATTTTTATGCTGATTAGAGCTGCATTTGTATTCGGCCCCCTTTACTCTGGTTACCCTAAACAAAATATAGTTCAACCAAATGCCAATTGTCAGGTTGTTAGTGAACCCAGAACTTTGTTACTTTAATGTGACAATGTGAAGAAGTTCAAGGGGTAGGGCTAAATTATAATTAAATTATAAATAATTTTTTCTTAGCAATATCTGTCAATCAAGAAATCCTTTAAGAATCGTTTGAGATGCCTGTATGGTTCTGAGTCTTAAAGTTTTCCTAGTTTTGACTATTCCATACCCTCCTCTTTTTCAGTCATTAGTTTACCATTTGTAAACCGTAGCACATTATAACATGTATGAATAATGATTTTAGATTTATGGAGCAGAACAACCACGCATGAAAAAATACTGACCCTCGGAGGCCCTGGTTTTCATTGAAAGATCTTGTTATAAATGACAGTGGAAATTGCAGAGTGATCAGTTCTTATCAACAGCAATCACAAAACAATTACTAGTTTTGAGGTCGCATAGACGTATTTTAGATGTCAAACTCTTCTTTATTTGACTGGCAGAACCTTTCTATTTTAAAAGAGGTTCCTAATCAGGTTTAACAAAGGAGCACATCTAAGCTTCAAGAGCCCTTTTGATTATAGTTGTGTGAAGACTTTCATCTTGGATCGGTCTGATCTTATTTTTTGACTTTTGAAGCATTACTGCAGACAGCCTCGCCCACCAACCGCAAGCATACAAATAAGCTTTTATAATGTCACCCAATCAAAAGCACCCATACCACACATACAGAAATACTTACTTGTGCCGGCGAATATGACTGGGGGGAGTCGCAGGAGTTATAAGGTCCCTGGTGCGTTACAGCCTGTCGCAGGTTCCTCACTCCTTCTCCTGTCTCTCCCCTGGAAACTTCCCCTCTCTCTTCTCCCTGGCCCCCCTCCAAGGCCTGATCCAGCGGCCAAGAGTCCTTTGTCAATCCCACCACCCCCACAAATGGGGGCGCCCATGCAACAGAGGGTGCCCTGGGGCCAGCTCCAGCTCAATTTCTGCATCCATCTCCGCCTCCTCTTGGGCCTCCTTGTTGGAGTCGTCCAGGTGCTTCATCAGCACGGCCACCACCACATTGATGAGCACAAACTGGGCGGTGAGCACAAAGGAGACAAAATACATGGGCGAGATAAACTGAAGGCTCGGATTGCAGGGCATAGTCCACATCTGTGTTATGGTCTGGTGGGCACTCCCGCAATGTGTCCTGGTGAAGCGTAAAATGAGGAAAGAAGTCGGGGATTACAAAAGTTACAAAACAAAAAAATACATTCAGAGTATTGCAAGTTTTGAAATAAACTTGAAATCTAATTAAACTTTACTCTTTAATTACTTTGACTTTTAATCCAGCTCAGTGTGAATGATTTTACTGTTTTTTGCTGTTTAATGTGTGAAGTGTGTCTCTCTGAAAACAGAAAACAGTAGAGACTCTCAGAGCGAGATAAAACAAATTAGATTATATTAGGCTTTGTGCACTTTGTGAGTTCTCACAAAAATATTCATACACCTTGAATTTGTTTCCATTTGTGATGTTACAACCACAAAAGTCAATATAATTGGTCAAAGTTTTATGTGATAGACAAGGTGGGTCATAATTGTGAAGTGGAAGAAATTGATGCATGGTTTTAATTTTTTTTTTCTACAAAAATCTGATAACTGTGACTCGATGCTTCATCATGAGGTATGTCACTTCCCAGCTATGCCTATCTAGAGACTGACCCTTTGTCTATTTTCTTCACAAAATAGCTTCAGCCCAGTCAGATTGGTTGGAAAGCATCGGTAACATTAGTTATCAAGTCTTGCTACAGATTCTCTATTTGGTTTAGGTCATCGACTGGGCCTTGTAAAACGTCAAAATGCTTTGATACAAACTATTCTAGCTCAGGCTGTATGTTTAGGGTTGCTGGTTTGCCTGAAGGTGGACCTCCCAGGCATATTGTTTTCCAGACTTGCCCTGTATTCAATGGCATCGATCTTCCCATCAATTCTGACCAGCTTCCCTGTTCTTGTTGTACAAGTATCCCACCAGCATGATGCTATGACCACCTTGCTTTACTTGGGGGATTGTGTGTTCAGAGTGATGTGCAGTTTTACTCTTTCCCTAGAGATACCATTTGTTTGCATGTAGTTAAAAAAGTTGAATTTCTGGTGATAGAGCCTTATTTCACATGTTCGCTGCGTCCTCTGCATGGCTTGTGGAAAACAACAAACAAAACATGTTAAGACTTTCATTCAGGAATGGCTTTTTTCTTGCCACTCCTCCATAAAAACATTTGTGTATGTTCTGGGCTAATATTATCCTATCAAAAGATGTTCCCACCTGAGCTGTGGATCTATGCAACTCCTCCATATGCCCATTGACTGCTTCTGTGTCAATGCTCTTCTTTGCCTTAATACCTTTATTCAGATTGAAGGTTGGATTTTTTGTGTGATTTTACAGTACTGCAACAAAACAATTTATTTTAAAGTGTTTTACACATTTGTACAGCAGTGTCAATAGAGGTCAAAGGTGCTATAATATTAAATAATGTTTTTGTTGTTTTATTTTCTAGATTGTGATTACGTTTTCTATTGAACATAAGTACTGTGGACATTCATCACAGCAAAGCTAAGTGACAAGAGTTTTCTGCAGGACGAATGCATATCTCAGCCAGGCTGCGACCACAACAACAATTTAGGCCTCTGAGCTGAAGCTGGTCTTTTCTGTCTAATTTGGCTTGACATTTACACACTGTGCTCCTTCACAAACATCTCCAATT
Organism: Girardinichthys multiradiatus; assembly: GCF_021462225.1. Taxonomy (NCBI): domain Eukaryota; kingdom Metazoa; phylum Chordata; class Actinopteri; order Cyprinodontiformes; family Goodeidae; genus Girardinichthys; species Girardinichthys multiradiatus. The sequence continues at coordinate 18,461,515 of NC_061817.1, read as the reverse complement.
TCAGAGTATGTCCCCTTTCCATCTTATTTCTTTGCATATTTCAGGCAGTTGCTAAATTAAATCAGGTATTTTGTAAAACACACACACACAGACATGCTATCTCTCCCTTTCTTCTCTTACTGCTAGGCTATTACGTTATTCATTTTCTGTTTCCATTTTGGCTCTGGTTAGGAGAAAGCATAATAAGTGTAACTTTTAACCTCTTTTCACTTGTGGTACAGTTCACTGTTGTCTCCCTGTAGTTGTCCCCTGGTATTTTATTTGCTCTAAAGACTTCATCACCAATTCCAACTTAGTTTCACCTGCCTCTTACTAATTCAAAGCAGGTTTTCCGCTCTCGATATGTAGATACGGTTTTATGTCTCAAATGGCAGAAATTCACTCAGGAGAGTAGCATCTGCAGTCTACCGGTTTGCTTTATGCTTGCTACAATCTGTGCTGCATAATAGTTTGAGCAACATGATTTGTATTCTCATCACAGTGTAGGTATGTTGAAGAGATACTGATAGATGTTTAGTAATTATAAAATGGTGTTGTTGCTTAGAGAGTCGAATTCTATCCTTTTACTGAGGAGTCATCGATGTGCTAAGCTAACCCGTTTTTTCCGCTAATTAGTTCAGAGCAAGGCACACGATGCTAACGATTTTTGTTTCACATTTTACTGAAAACGACACAAATTAACCTGGCAACGCCACATGCTTTATAAGCACTCTTGCAAAAGAATGTTCTTGATATTTAGCGCATTAGAAAATGATTCTAGTTCTTTAGAAGTCATGTTTCATGCAGTAACTGAAATTTTGATCATTTTGTTTTTGCAAAGTAGTTCTAGCTCAGCCATGATGGATAGAGAGTGTGTGTGGTCCATAAATCTGTGAAGTCTTGCCAGAGATTCTATAAATATATTCTAGATTCTAGAATAGGATTTAGATCTGGATTATGATTGGGCCATTCTACAACATTAATACTTGATCTAAATCCTTCCCTTGTAATTCTGACTGTATGTTTAGGGTTGTTCTCATGGTGGAAGATGATGCCCACCCCAGTCTAAAATCTTTTGCAGCCTCTTCCAGGTTTTCTTTCAGGATTTCCCTGTATTTTGCTCATCTATCTTCCAATCAACTCCAGCTTATCTGCAGCTACTGAAGAAAAGCATTCCAACAGCACGATACTGCCACCACCATGTTTCACAATGGGGATGGTTTGTTCAGGGGATATGGGAGTGTTAGTTTTTGCACACAGTGTAGAACAAAAAGTAAATTTTTTTTGGTCTCATCTGACTAAATCTTTTTTCAGGTTTGCTTGTCCCCTACATAGCTTGTGGTAAACTGGCAATTGGGCCTTTAATTTCTTTTCTTTCAACGAGTTTTGTCATGGCAATCATTTGCAAAGACCAGAGCTGTGGAAAGCATGTCTAACAACTTTCCTGCCAACATTTTCTCCTACCTGAGCTTTTAATCTCTTCTGCTCCTTCATGTTTACCATGGGGCTTCTTAGCTGCTTTTTAGTTAATCAACTAATTAGCTGAATTTCTGTAGGCCATTGGCTGGGCAGGATGTACGAGTATCAAAATAAAGGAGGCTGACTAGAAATTCACTCCACATTCTATTCTAAAAACCACTAAAACATTTATCAGTTTCTGTTTGCTTTACAATCATGAGCTACTCTGTTGTTTATCAAATAAAAGTCTGAATGGAATGCATGTAAGATTGTGGTTGAAAAGTACAAAATGTGAAAACGTTTAAGAGGTGTAAATGCACAGCAGGGACATCCTGTGAATCCGAACTTGAAATTTATTTTAATAACTCTACAATACCAGTAAATATGGAAAAAACTGACTTACCTTCATGATGCCATTCCAGTTGTCGCCCGTGGAGACTTGAAATAAGGTAAGGAAGGCCATGCCAAGTTTTCAAAAGTAGCGTGACGACTCATACCTTCACATGGATAGTCCTTCATTGCAAACTGAGAGTGAAAGTTAAACGATGTAGGTAAATTAGAGAGAAAAGGGGAAATGTTATGAAGAGGTGGAGACAGGAAAAAAAGGCAAGGAAAGGAATAGAAACAATCAGTACCTAAAAGAGATTTTTTTCCAAACTAGAGATTAGTGGTCAGGCTGTTATTGGCAACTACTGCCTTCAAGTTTTCTTTTAGCTCTGACCTCATGATTATTATTTTTTTCTAAACTTTCTCTTAATTCAACAATTAATGTCACAAACATCACTATAAAAAAGAAAAGATGTGCTGCTGTTCCAAAACAGAGGTAGACATTTTTATACCACATCTTCACTTCATTTTTGACAGAACACAACATTGTCCTTTCAATGTAACATTATGTATTTATACATGTGTATAATAAAGATACATATATATTTATATAATTTCCTTAAGAAACCCATTGCATTGCATTTTTCCATATTGCTGAAATTTATGTGCACCACAAAGTAACCAAGACAGTCTCAATAAGAAAGTGGATAACAAAAATAAAAACCATCAAAGATTATCTTTGTTCCCCAGTATCAACATCCCTGAATCATTGCAACTGATACCAAGATAAACTGTAAAAACGTACCAAGTTCTCCAAAAAGCTCTACTCCTAAGGCGGCGTAGATGAAAAAACAGCAGCATGAAGAGCAGGCCAGGTTACCCACCTACAACATATATACGCACATGCATAAACGTGCACAGAAACACACAGAGTTACATAAGTAATCAAGGCAATTTCTTGTTGTGCAGCTGCCTTCTGTTGTGCAATAAAGTTCAGACATGTGCAGCAACACATTAGGTCCACAGCATCTCTAATTATCCATTAATGTGCAATATGCACATAATGAAAATCAATTAAGTTTCATTTAGCTGACCTTTAAAGGCCAAAATATTAAAATGTGGCTTGCCTACCATTACCCTAGAACCATTGCTTTATTTTATTTTATTTTATTTTATTCAAGCAGCACATAAAAACTTTAGAAACTGCTTTTCAGTATAAAACTCTGTCTGTTAAATCTCTGGATGTTTCCAGTTAAAAGAAAAATTCACAGGTGGAATAAACGTAATACATATTAAACAGATCAACATTAAATGTTTGGTATTACAAGATTCATAGTTTTTTGTTTTTTTTTCATGCAGTTCTTATGCAGCCTTGTTTGGATCTATAACTGCAGCACCTCTTCCTCAGAGACGTTACAAGTGAACCTCATATGCTTTTATGAATTTGGGGGTTTGGGGACTTGGCTCAGTTCCACCACAAAACAGCCTCCTGTTAACACAACTTAATGGGGAAGAAGATGTTAGACAGTAAACACTCAGGGCTAACTCTAATCCCATTACAGTGATATGAAACAGCCTTTTAACAGAGCTGCTCCACTGAGAGTGAGGACATTTTCTTGGCTTCTACACCTAGACATTTGTCCTAAAAATGACTAAAGTATAAAGCCCCACCTATTTTTCCAACAAAATACAATAGGATGCAAGTTTTGTTTTTCTTTTTACTTTGCACAGTCCATCAACAAATTTCTCTTTTGAGACCTGTCAGATTAAGAGAAAAGCTGATTTGGATAAAGAAATATAAATGTAGAGTTTGTTTAAATAAAGTTAAGGAGGTCGTTAAATTAATAAAAAAGAATTAAACTGTGGAAGATTTTGTTTACAGCAAAAACTAGCTGGCACTGAGGAGAGCAGCAGTTTATTTACATAAAAGCATCCAAACAAAACAAATGTAAATTAAACTGCAATCCTGTGTTTAACTTATCTGGAAATTATTTAATTTATATTTACTTAGTGACATTGCTAAAAGATAACTGGAAAGTATTCTTGGTTCACTTGTGTGATGTTCTCCTAACTATAAGATAATCCATATAGGTATAGTTAATATATTAATAAGCTTAGATCACCTTTTTATATTGGTCAGGCACAACATTATGACTAACTGCATAATACAGTGTTGGTCCCCTGTTGCCGCCAAAACAGCCCACATATGTAAGAAACTGCAATGTAATGTGAATTCTGAGACCTTTTAGAACCTGTGTTGTTTTAGCAGTCTTCTTTGGCAATCTAGCTAATCTGTTGAATTGGCCACACGCTACTGACTTCGCTCTCCACATGCATTATGTTCCTTGTTCACCCATGACCCTGACAGCAGTTCACCTCTATTCCTTACTTTGATCACTTTTAATAGATAGTGACCACTCCAGACCGGGGACACCCCACGGGAATTGTTGTTTTGGAGCTGCTCTGATCCAATCATCTAGCCATCACAAAACTGGCTCATATTAAACTTGCTCAAATCCTTTTGCTGCCCCTTTTTCATACTTCTAGCACATCAGTTGCAGGGACAAAATGTTTGTTTGCCGCCTAATATATTGTCCAGACAAGCAAGTGCCATGATAAAAAGACATTCACTTGGTTTATGCTTGGTTGAATGTTGGGTTCTATGCTACTTCCTTTTTTAAATAAATAAAAAATACTCTTAAATAACCAAAGGTTTTATGATATTATGAAAAGTTTAGGTGGTATCAAATACATATTACATATACATTTACACTTTAGGAAATATAAATCAGTATTTTAATTAGAATTGCAAAGAAAACCATCCAGATGTCATCCTAATGTGGTTTTTTTGTGTCATTAATTAAAATAGAGGCTAATCTTAATTTAATGTTGGCGCTATTTACAAATGTCGAAAAAATTTGTAGAGTTTAGTGAGCCGCTTTACCTATCATAGAGACCATTAGTGTTAGTTGATGACATGCTACAGTCATACACAGTTGAGTGAGATAGAGAAGTAAAGGAAACTATAAATATATTGCATTCGTAGGGTGTAACAAGCTGTTAACCTTAATTATTCCTTTAGGGTAATTACTGTGACACTGTTTTGCATTATTATAATAACTCTGGACATATTCTTAAAAAAACCCTAACTGTATGATTTGTTTATTTTGCAAATACCTCATCTGAGTGTCTTATAAGTATTATTTCCCTTATTTTTCTCTTTCTGTATCATTTTTATTACCATTCTTTGTTTAAATCAACCTAGAGAGTTTGTTAAAATCATTGGTATCAGTTGTGATGGAATAAAATAAAATTAGCAGCTTGCCACTCCAACTGCACAGTGAAATATCACCTCAGGTAAAGACTGTCACCAGGTGTAGCACTTTCAGCATCTCTATATGCGCACACATCCCAAGCAGACACAAAAGAGACCTCCTGGAGCTCTTTAATTAGCCTTAGTTTTAATTACCTGCCTGACTGCCCTTGGGACAGAGCAAAAGCCTGGTGTTAATGAGGGAAGGATCAATAGAAAGAAAGATGAGGAAGCCACTCTCCTTCAGACCTGGCAGCCTCTCCTCTCCCGCCACACCACCTGTTCTATCTATTTGCTTCATCTTACTTTTAATGGTCAAAAGATTACATGAGTGTGTGCCTTTTCCATAAATATGAGGCTCAGCACATGTGGTTGTGCCTGTCTGTGTTGTGACAGCAACAACACCGAAGGCTATTTAGATCTTTAGGAATTATACTCTCTTGCCTTCAACCGCACACAGAAGAGATAATTCCGCTTTTCTGAAAAAGTACCGTGAAAAAAGTATTTGCTCCATTACAATGTTTTTTCTTTTTTAGTTCTTTTGTGACACCTACATTTCTTAATTCACCAAAATAGAGAAATTAGAGAACAGCCCAGAAACAACATCACTGAGAACTGTCACTATGAAAAGCCTTAAAGTGTTAAGACTGTGGACTCCAGAGACCCCAGTGAGAAACAATCATCCACAAAGAAAGAAACATGGAACCTTAGGAGTGAATGGCCTACCAAAATCACTTATTAGTGTATTGACAGCTCATCCAGGAGGTCACCAACAAACAACATCTAAAGAACTCCTGGTATCACTTGCCTCAGTTAAGATCAGTTTCTTGATTCAACAATAAACTAATAGATTTAATTTCTGCATTCCTCCCATGCATGCAAAATTTGGGTCCATGTTAGAGTTCTAAGGCCATGGAACTGTTGAACAAAAGTCCACAAAGGCTCGTTTCACAATTTCCAAAAACATCTCAATGATCCCCAAGGCTTTGGGAAATATACTGTGGGCTGATAAGTCAAAAGTGGACCTTGTATGATATGTGATTATGTATTACATCGGGTGTGTAAAAAAGAACATCACATCCCTCATTAAACATGGGGTGGTTGTCCTAAAGGTCTGAGACTACCTGCTTTTTCAGGACCTGTCTGACTAGTCCTAACTGATGGAACCATGAACTGTGCTCTCTCCCAAACATTCCTGAAGTAGGTATATCTGGCCATCAGTTTGTCATCTTAAGTTCAAGTCTACTTCAGTATGCAGCGGACAGTGATCCTAAAGAACACCTACAAGTTCACCTCTGAATGGCTCAAAAAAACAAAAGAAAAACGAAATGAAAGTTTTGGAGTGGCCAGGCCAAGTCAAAGTCTTGACTTAAACCTGACGAAGTTGCTGGAATGTGACACTAATGTCTGTTCATGGTAGGCCATTCATACTCTAAATCCTCAATGTGACTGATAAAAAAACAATTCAGCAAAGACGAGTGGGACAAAATTCCTCCACAGTGATGTAAAAAATTATTTTATCAGAATGTTTGTGAAGACCAACAGAAACGTGATTCCTTAATTGTGGCATAGATGGAAACTGATAAGTGGGTTTAAATGTTTTTTAATAAATCTGAAAAGTGGTAAAACATTTGCACTCAGTCCTCCTAGGCAATCATTTGTAGAACCACCTTAAGCGTAACTACAGCTGCACGTCTTTTAGAGCATGTCTCCACAGGTTTTGTCCATGTAGAGAACTGATATTTCTGCTCATTCTTCTTTCAAAATAGTTTGTCAATCTGTGGACAGCAACTATCATGTCTTGCAAAATCATCTCAATGAAATTAAGTTGGACTTGACTGGGCTATTCCAAATACATTTATATGCTATGATGTAAAACCTCTCCATTGCAGCTCCACCTGTATGTTTAGATTTGTTGTTTGCTAAAAGGTAAACCACAGTCCTAACCTAAAGTATTTCACATTCTCTAATAGCTTTCCTCCAGAGTTGTTATGTAATTAGTCCCATCACTTTCCCATCAGCTCTGATCAACCTCATTTTCCAAAAACATGGTGGTGCAACCATCATCATGTTTTATTGTGGGGATGGTGTTTTCAGAAGGAGTATTCTGCATGTAAGCCAAGAATTTCCATTTTGGTCCCATCTGACCAGAGCACCTTCTCTTCCACTTTCTCTGCGTCCCCTACATGGTTTCTTAGCAGAAACCAAGCATCTGTGGGGATGCTGGGGAATGTTAAGAGGATGCTGGTAAATGCTCAAGGGATTCTGTGGGGATGCTGTAGGAAAGCTCCTGGGATGCTGTGGTAGGGCTGGTGTGTGAGCATGATGGAAGAGCTTTAGCTTTCTCCCTTCTTTACAATTACAGACTTCTTTGAGTCAGGTTGTCACCTGGAATCCCAATTCGATCTCTACGTCTAATAAAGCATCTTGAGATATATTTGATAGGAGTCACTACTAATAATAAACTGAATTGAGTTCAATATATGAAGTAAAAAAATCAAATGAAACAAATGGAATAGATTTGAAGCAATGTTTCATGACTTTATGTTTCACATTTATTAATAAAATCTTAAGAATGATTCATTTACCCTCATCTTAACTTCTAAACTAATCCTTTTTGCAGCATCATTCTATACAAAGCAAGCTAACACTTATCACTGTAGCTGAATTTTAAGTGCACTAGTAAAACAGAGACGTCTAGAAATGTAAGCCTCTGTTGGACAGTTTCCCCACTAAACCTGCAGGCTAGTTTCCTGGTTCTCATTGACTATGGCCCGAGGGACTATGCACTATCCATACACTCAAAGTAAAGGCAAGACAACTTCTGTACATATGCAGAAGTGTTCCACCCTCCATGACTTTGATGTGACTGAGGGTCAACTAGTGTTATCTAAAGGCCAACAGTAAACCAGAAGCAGGGTGGTTTTCCCACGACTATTGTTTGAAATTGACCAAATTTCTCTGAGGAAATGGTGGGGTGTCTGTGTCTGGGAGGAAGGAGGGTATGCAGACAGTTTTCAGGTGTACCTGAGGCAGGGCTTGAACAACTGTATCCAACAAGGCTCTCATTCCAGTCGCCATCTTCAGCAGCTTCAGGACTGTGAGTAAGTGAAGACACAAAAAAAAAAAAATGATCAGGGATGATTTGGTCGGGGAATTTGTTAGGTTTGACAGTATATAATCAGAATCAGAATCAGATTCAGCTTTATTGCCAAGTACGTACATACAAACAAGGAATTTGACTCCAGTACATTTTGCTCTCTGGTTTTTGTTTTGCTTTACAGAATGTACATATACAGGGGTTGGACAATGAAACTGAAACACCTGGTTTAGACCACAATAATTATCACAGTATCTGTAGGGCCTCCTTTTGCGGCAATACAGCATCAATTCATCTATGGGAATGACATATACAAGTCCTGCACAGTGGTCAGAGGGATTTTAAGCCATTCTTCTTGCAGGATAGTGGCCAGGTCACTACGTGATACTGGTGGAGGAAAACGTTTCCTGACTCGCTCCTCCAAAACACCCAAAGTGGCTCAAGTAATATTTAGATCTGGTGACTGTGCAGGCCATGGGAGATGTTCAACTTCACTTTTATGTTTCAACTTCACTTTCATGTTCATCAAACCAATCTTTCACCAGTCTTGCGGGTGTATTGGTGCATTGTCATCCTGATACATGGCACCGCCTCAGGATACAATGTTTGAACCATTGGATGCACATGGTCCTCAAGAATGTTTAGTAGTCCTTGGCAGTGACTGCGCGCCATCTAGCACAAGTATTGGGCCAAGGGAATGCCATGATATGGCAGCCCAAACCATCACTGATCCACCCCCATGCTTCACTGGCATGCAACAGTCTGGGTGGTACGCTTCTTGGGGCTTCTCCACACCGTAACTCTCCCGGATGTGGGGGAAAACAGTAAAAGTGGACTCATCAGAGAACAATACATGTTTCACATTGTCCACAGCCCAAGATTTGCATTCCTTGCACCATTGAAACCGACGTTTGGCATGGCATGAGTGACCAAAGGTTTGGCTATAGCAGCCCAGCGTGTATATTGACCCTGTGGAGCAGTTCTGGTGGAAACAGGAGAGTTGAGGTGCACATTTAATTCTGCCGTGATCTGTGCAGCTGTGGGTTTATGTTTTTTGGATACAATCCGGGGGGTAGCACCCGAACATCCCTTTCAGACAGCTTCCCTCTTGCGTCCACAGTTAATCCTGTTGGATGTGGTTCGTCCTTCTTGGTGGTAATGCTGACATACCCGGGATACCGTGGCTCTTGATACATCACAAAGACTTGCTGGTCTTGGTCACAGATGCGCCAGCAAGACGTGCACCAACCCAACAATTTGTCTCTTTTGAACTCTGGTATGTCACCCATAATGTGTGTGCATTTCACTATTTGAGTAAAACTGTGCTCTGTGGGCACCAACAGAAATAACACATTAGACTGTTGCTATGCACCTAACTGATCTATGAATATTTAACAGTTTAACACTTTAAGCTTTAGCAGACTAACAAGATCACAAGCTAATATCTTTATTTACAGGAAGTGTGGGTGTGAAATGGATGTGTGTGAGTGACGTTTCTGAAACGTTCTGGCATTTGTACCTCGTGCTATCCTCAGAACCATCCTGATTCTGATGATAGTAGGGTGATGGGCAGGGCAGCGCGGATACTCAATCCTCCAAAGTGATGCCATTACTGACAGGAGGACAATGGCTAGGTCCAGCTGGTTCCACCTAATGCAAAGCCAAATATAGACAATCAGGATGCACTTTAAACCTCTCATATTTTGCTTCTAATGAGCCGCACTTTCTTTACAGTAGTCTTGATATCAGGTTGGTTTTTAGATCTAGGTTGCAGGTTGGTTGATTTCCTGTCATATCCAGCTTGACAGCATACAGTGTGGTCTGTGCTTAAAAATGGCAAAACTTCACACAAGTGAACAACCAAACTAAAAGGTTCTTGTTCAAAAAATCTATTACTGGAGATGGAAATGATCAGAAAGCCATTCAAAAAAAGGAAAACAAAAATATCCAGCACAAATCTGGACTTAAGACCTGAGAGCTGCAAATTCTCTTTGGGAATTACCTGATACTATTTTATGCGCTAATTTTTTAATGTATAAAATGTGATATATTTAGTGCTTGGCTGCAATTTTATGTCTGAAGGATTTACATTTAAAAAGAAAACGGCTTAAAAAGCAAAAATACAAACCTTTTCTGAAAACAGTGAAGTAGTAAATAATAAAAAGACAAGTGAAAAGGTAGACTTAGTTTAAAAGCCTAAGGTAATACTAACTTAGACATGTTGCCTGTGTTGTGACTTTCAATCTGCCGAATGTTTGACTTACCAAAAAAAAAACAAAATCCATTGCAACCCGGCAGGAGGAGATAAAATGTCCCATACTACAATATCAGATGCATAGAAACACAGTGCTGCTGCATTATTTACCTAAACCTGTGTATCTTTGTACTTGAAGGAAATGCAAAACATGCAAAGTAGTGAGATGGAGTTGCTATTCATTACGTCTCCTTGATATTTCAACATCCCTACCTGTGTGGATGCTAAGGCACAAGTCTGTAATAAAGCCACGTCCTATTAAAGTTTTTGCTAAAGGACATTTGGTCCTTTAGGTGTTAAAATATTCATCAAGGAACAGGATATAACTTATCACAAAGTGTGATGTGCAACATCTGATGATGATGATTTATGATTACAGTAGGAACATTATTATGTCTTTAGGAAACTGCTCAATTTACAGAAGAGATTTAAAAACACTTTTAAAAAATCAATTGAAATCTTGTGGTTTTCTTCTGCTTGTCCAAACTAGACATTGTTGAGCAGCAACTTAAAGTTTATATGACAGGTTTTCTTCATTATTTACTCACTTAAGTTAAATTTAATCCTGCAAGGCCTAATCAAAAAGAGAAAGTCAAATAAGTTCCAGATCTGAAATCACAAAATGAGGCATCCAGCATGATTAAACATTTGGCAGATTTATGCTATTGTGACACTTTTGAATCATCAAGTATTTTATATAAGTGACCCCTCTCCCTGCAGTTCAACTTTCTGTCAGTGATTATTTGTCTTATGTCCAGTTTTCTTTCCTTCTCAATTCTTCACTTTCCACTTGTAGAGAAGGCCAAATGAATGGGCTACACTTTCTATGAGCTGTAACCATAGTATTACATTATTTTTCAAAAACATACTCGAACCAAACGCACCTGCAAACAAACCCTGTTTTTGTACATTTATGTGTTATTTCTGCTCCAATGACCCAGTTCTGAAGGTGTGAGTGACCCTGGACTATAAATCACTCTGTGCGCAAGACTGTTCATGGCTGTTGCTGGCACAACATAAAAAGAGACAAAGAGCTCGGAGATAACCTAGTGATAAATTCTCCCTATATCCGCCCATCTATTTCCATTTCATCACTCTTTTGTGCCCTTCCTCTTCATCTTAGATCAGTCCAGCTTCCCCTACCATATATTATCTGTCCTCTATCTCATTTCTATCTACTTCTTCTTGCTATTCTCTCGCATTTCATCAGAAACTAAAATACATTATAACATTAAGTTACCATTAGTACTACATAAGTACCCAAATGGCTTTCCGCCTTAATTAGATACCACATATCCTAGATATAAAAGGGACATCAGTCTTATCACGGTACATGCTTTAGTGGTATGGCTGACAGAAAATGAGATGGAACAATGTTGATGTGTTCTTACCATGAGGACCAAACAAAGATGAAAGTATGTGAGATGTAGGAACTTGAAGTCCTACAGCTTTGTCCTGTCATGTGTGAACAATTGTGAGACAAGTATATTTTGTTTCATGCAAAACCGTACATATAACCAACATAAAACACATTTATGTAATAAGGGAAATATACAATCACAGCCCCCTTCACACATATTGGCCAACCGATAAAGATGAGTAAAAAGCCCTAAAGTACATTCTTTAAACAAAAATGAGAGAAATCCAACCTTTATCTAAGTATATTTATTTAGTCGGAAAGATACCACAATTTTTAGCATTTCTGCTG
>NC_061817.1:16867462-16901582 GCF_021462225.1 Girardinichthys multiradiatus | reverse complement strand
TTAAAGGTACGTGTTTTGATTCTTATGAGCTATAAGCTTAATTGGTCATCCAGAAGGTTGGTTTTATTCTGCAAATCATTCTTTAAAATATTATTTTATTAAAAAAATATTTTATCTGATCTTGCATTGTGAATGATTGTCTAAAGGAATACCAATTATTACCTAAGTTAGTTCCAAGTATAACTTCACTTTCAGATTCTTCAAGATAAAACTTGGTTCTCAAACATGAACATTACATGGTAATGTTGCATCACTCTTTCGGTCATGGTTTTCAGCCATGTTTGATCAACTTGTTTATATTGTACATAGCCCATTAGTCTTCCTTTTTCTTTCATCCTGCTTGGTAGTTAGTTGGATTGTTTTAGCATAGTAAAGAGTTTGTTGATTGAAATATGTTTGACTTTGAGTTGACTTATTTTTGTTAATAAATTCTTGTATTTTAAGAAATTGTGTGAATTCACTTTGTGTGTGTGCAGAGTTTTGCTGTTCAGTAATGTCAGAGCTCGTCTCACACCTTTCTATTTTGTCCTAATACCATCACCTTATCGGGCTGGTATTCACAGGACAACCCTTAACAGACCGAAGTATTATTTAATAAAATAATAAAGTATTAATATTAAATGTTAAATAATATTCATATTCATAATCACAACAATGGCTTGTTGCAAACTGCAAACAGGACTGCCTGTAGCTTTGTTTCGCCAATGGCTGTGCTCTTGCCACTCTTTTATGAAGGCTAGATTTGTGGAACAAACATTTATCACTTGTCATATGAACAGATTGTGCCACCTGGGCTATGGATTCTTCTGGCTCCTCCAGAGGTATCACTTAGTTGCTTCTCTTAATTAAATAGGCAGATGACCATGTCTTAATGTCCACCACGCTATTTCCATTTCCTGACCTGTCTGCTGTGTTTCCTGGTCTTTATGATGCTGTTTGTTCACTGATGTAACAAACAAAGAAGATTCAGGTTTGGGGCCTTTTTTTCTCACCTGATGTTGAGTGATTGTAGCTGTTTGTTTTGGCCCATCCAGTTGGGGGACCCTTGAACTCTGACTGTGACTGATCATTGTGACACTGTTTTGCTCCAGGTTCCCTCGGTGGACTTGAGACTTCAGTGTGACCTGCACAGATTCATCCTTTCACCATTCAACAAAGGAGCTTCAAAGAAAAACGGAGCCCACAGAATGTTTTACAGTATTTTCACTAATTAAAGTTAAACACTTAGCTTGAAGCGTGACTGTAATACTAATCTCTATTTAAAGGGACCAGCAAACACATTCATAATATTTTTGGATATTGCTAGAAAATAAGCAACAAAAATTTTTTATTTGTTTATAATCATGCTAAATGCATACAGTGCTTGGAATAAAATACAGTAAATAAATAAATATAGCTTAGTTGCTTAGTTTCATTATTGTCAGCAAGCATATCTCAATGTAACTTTATGTTTTTATGGACCACTTTATACACTAATGCATGTATCAACTTTTGGTGCAGCTTTTACAAATGTTCTGCAAAGCGTTGTTGAAAGCAATATCAAATCAAATTATTTCTGTTGCCATAACACTCGCTGCCTCCAAGTGATATTCATTCAGACAAATCAACCTGATTTATTGTCCTTGGCTCTGTTTCATTGTTGTTACTGTGTTGTTACTATGGTTACCGCTTGAAAGGCTCAGGTTGCAGTGGTGTGTGCTGCATTTCCATCTCTGTTGACGTTCTTTTCCTGCAGTAGACATGCTTGTTTGTCAAAACCGTTTGCGAGTTATGTGAACATGAGAAAATGTCAGTTTGTTCATTGCTGACATCTGATAGCCTCTCAGTCAGTGGAAAACTGGATCAGGGAGCTAAAGGTTTCATCACCGTTATTTTCCTTTTTGATAGATTGGTAACATCATCTAACTAAAAGAGAAGACCCTGAAACATCGACTAATCTAAGGAATGTTATAAAGAAAAGAGATACAAATGGAACTTACAATACCTCAGTGATTAAGGAGTTAAAATGGAAAAAGGCTTACAGATGTTTTACATGCATTAACTTCATTGTAAACATGAAATATTCAAGCAGTTCGGTTTATTTCTGACCAACTGCTGATTACAACACTTTTAAAACTATCAGACTTATTGCATCTCAGCCTTTTCATTTCCCTTGCTACTGCTGAAAGGTTAGCAGTGTTAATTCCTGACTCCCTTTGAGATACAGCATCTAATAGAGTGAATCATTTTCTCTCAGACACAGTGGAAACACTTTCTTTGTTTTACTGAAGATGCAGCTCGGGTTTTATTTTTAGTCTAAGCCTAAAGTGTAAGCTGAGGATGCTAAATGGCTGTTTTGTCACCTTCCTGATCACCTCTATTAGAGATGCTCTCAGGATTTTGTTGGCAATCTGTCTTCGTAAAACCTTTACTTGCAGGTACAGATTTTGTCCAATAGCAAATGTTCCTTAAGTCAATCCAGCCCTCATCTTCTTCTAGCCCTTATGCAATCAGCTGCTGCTAGCCATTTATATTAGCAGAAGAGGCAACATCACATCACTGAGAGGACACAGTTTTTGTTTTTGTTAAACAGGGAGCAGCAGCTCTACTTCGAGCTCTCTCTAAGGGAGAGCCCGGCCACCCTGCGCAGGAAGCTCATTTCAGCCGCTTGTATCCGGGATCTCGTTCTTTCGGTCATGACTCAAATTTCATGCCCATAGGTGAGGGTAGGAACTTTTCGTCTCAGCTCTCTCTTAACCACAAAGGACCGTCACAGCGTCCTCATTACTCATTACTTTGTCTGTCAATCTCCCGCTCCATAATTACCTCCATTCGAGAACAAGACCCAGAGATACTTGAACTCCTCCACTTGAGGCAGGAGTTCCCCTCCAACCTAAAGAGGGGAAGCCACCCTTTTCCGGTCAAGAACCATGGCCTTAGACTTGGAGGAGTTGATCCCACAGGGCACCATGAGTGACAGTTGAACAAAACACAGAAAACACATGTGGACCGGTTGGGGAAACTCCCATGAACCCTCGAGCACCCTGTAGAGGGTACAGAGCTGGTCCACTGTTCCACGGCTAGGACAAAAAGCACACTGCTTTTCCTGAAGCCGAGGTTCGACTATCGGTGGATCTCATCCACCTTCGAAGCCTTGCCACTGTGGAGCTTTTTGACCACCTCACTGACTTCAGCCTGGATGATAAACGAGTCCAACTCTGAGTACCCAGTTTCTGCTTCCAACAGGACAGTTAAACAATTTTTAACATCTTATATTTGCAACTAGCATGATTATCATGGCCAGGCCCGTTAACGGGTTTGACAGGACCCGAGATGGCACAGGCCCATAATCCCTGTGCAACCCCCCCCAATTTCTTTCATGTGCTGTTCTCTGACTTTCAGCTCTTTTCTTTTCGTACTTAAATGTTTAACAACAAATCACAAAAATGCTTTTTCAAATGATCCTTTCATTTATTAAGGGAAAATAACTATTGGAAAATAGATTCTTACCTTAAATCTTAGCTTTTCAAATGACTGCCACCATTTCCAAATATAGTATATATTTCATTAAAGATGTGGGTTGGAAGTTCAAGAAGATATGACAGAGGTTGTTTGCTTTACTCTGTTCAGCCTTCTTGTAATCTGCTGAAAGTCTCACTCTCTTGCTCTCTTGCAGCCTAAATATACTGCAGAGATGTCACAACATGCAATGAAAAACATCTTGTTTCCTTTTAAATAGCTATTAATTTAGTTCAGTTCATTTCAAACATGTACACATAAATAATAACATGCAAGTTAACAAAAACATGCATTTTTAAAGTTAACATTAAAAATGCATGTTTTCACAATTTCCAAAATGAGGAGTTATTAAATCTCAGTCCTATTTTTAAACACCTGATATTAAAATAACTCTTTGACTTTTTCACTTAGTAGTTTCCACTCTGAAGAATGTTGTTGTATCCAGTTTTCTATGAGGTTGAAGCAAATCTAGTGGAATACAGTGTGCTGTTATTCCAAATACATTTCAAATTGTGCCCATTTTATTTTCCACCCCCACCTCCTTTTTTTCTTTTCGTTTTCTAGACCATGCAAGCTGGCCGATGTCCGACAGATGAGCTGTCGCTGACTAACTGTGCCGTCGTGAGCGAGAAGGATCTGCAGTCAGGACAGTGAGTAGTCATCACTGATGTGTTCTCAATGCAAATTTAAAGCAAGACATCTCTATGCTCATCCATCTGAACTCACCTATTTATCTACGGATCTATCCACCTGGTCATCCAGCATTCAACCCCTTAAGCCAAAGGCAGTAGTATGAGACTTTTATTTTTTGAATATATAATATTGAAATAATTATGATATACAGTACAGACCAAAGGTTTAGACACACCTTCTCATTCAAAGAGTTTTCTTTATTTTCATGACTATGAATATTGTAGCTTCACACTGAAGGCATCAAAACTATGAATTAACACATGTGGAATTATATACTGAACAAAAAAGTGTGAAACAACTGAAAATATGTCTTATATTCTAGGTTCTTCAAAGTAGCCACCTTTTGCTTTATTACTGCTCCACACACTCTTGGCATTCTGTTGATGAGCTTCAAGAGGTAGTCACCTGAAATGGTTTTTACTTCACAGGTGTGCCCTGTCAGGTTTAATAAGTGGGATTTCAAGCCTTATAAATGGGGTTGGGACCATCAGTTGTGTTGTGCAGGAGCTGGATACAGTACACAGCTGATAGTCCTACTGAATAGACTTTTAGAATTTGTATTATGGCAAGAAAAAAGCAGCTAAGTAAAGAAAAACGAGTGGCCATCATTACTTTAAGAAATGAAGGTCAGTCAGTCCGAACAAGTGGGAAAACTTTGAAAGTGTCCCCAAGTGCAGTTGCAAAAACCATCAAGCGCTACAAACAAACTGGCTCACATGAGGACCGCCCCAGGAAAGGAAGACCAAGAGTCGTTCATTATTTAACATATGTTTCTCTTAAATATCTGAGTGTCTCTCTTTTGTTTGTCATGGAGAAACACTTCACATTGATAAAAGTTGTGTAGTGTTTCCCTAGGTCGGTTCCCCTCACACACCTGCAGACACCCTCTCAACTCACCCTGCTGACTTTCCCCAACTAGTACAGCAAACCTTTCTGTAATGGGAATCGGGGGTAAAATTGGGCAAAAAATGTATGTAGGGTGTCCCAGGCCGTAAAGTTTCACAAATTACTCACTGTTTTAAAAAATTTGTAATCGACCTCAGGCCATCGCATGAGGGCAATGGGAAAAATTGTATTGTTGTATTATTTCCAGATCTTGTGACAGGAAATCTTGTTATACAACAAGAATATTAAAACTCTAGAGGTTAACACCAGAGTTAGCTACTTGCACAAGCAATGCCTTCTTTAAAATGCTTTATATGGTGCTGTTAGTGGTGCTACATTCCTATCAGTTTGAAAACACTTAGATAATAATTTATTATATATCTTAGTATGATTAGCAATGTCAGTGCTTAGTGCTGACAATAAGGATAAACCCTGCATTTTTTTAATATATATATATATATATATATTTTTTTTTTTTTTTTTTTTGCAGCAGCAGCAGCAGTGGCCTTTATTTTTCATTTTTCGACAGTAGGTAGACAGAGTGCAAAGAGAGGGGGAGACATTTAGCAAAGGTCGACGGGTCCGGGACTCAAACCCAGGACAGCCACATTGAGGACTATAGCCTCTGCACATGGTTGAGGAAACCCCCTGGAACAGGCCCAGAAGTTAAAATTCTTAGAATATATACCTTGACCTCCATTCAATTCAATTCAGTTTATTTATATAGCACCCATTCACAACACATGTTGTCTCAAGGCACTTCACAACAGTCAGGTACATACATTCCTATTAATCCTAACAATTGAACAGTGCAGTCAGAGTTAGCTTTTTATTCAAATTGGATAAAAAGTTTTTCTGTCTAAGGAAACCCAGCAGATTGCATCAAGTCAGTGACTTGCAGCATTCCCTCCTCCCGGATGAGCATGTAGAGACAGTGGACAGTCACTGGCGTTGACTTTACAGCAATCCCTCATACTGAGCATGCATGTAGCGACAGTGGAGAGGAAAAACTCCCTTTTAACAGGAAGAAACCTCCAGCAGAACCAGGCTCAGTGTGAGCGGCCATCTGCAACGACCGACTGGGGGTTTGAGAGAACAGAGCAGAGACACAAAAAGAACAAAGAAGCACTGATCCAGGAGTACTTTCTATGGGAAGGAAAAGTAAATGTTAATGGATGTAGCTCCTTTAGTTGTTTCACCTAGAAAGAAAGAACAGATAAACTCTGAGCCAGTTTTCATATGTGGCTCGAGTATTCGAGAAACTAAGAAGGAAATTTTCCAAGCGTAATATTCCGGTGCATTTTAAACCCAAGATCACTCTCAGACAGAGACTGGTTCATCCCAATGATAAAACATCCAAACACAAACTCAGCACTGAGGCAAATGTGGTCCAGTGCAGCAAGTAATGTTCAGACCTCTATAATGAAGAAACTAAACAGTAGCTACAAAAATGGATGATACAACACAGAAAAGGGACTGTCGTTGAAAGACAGTAATGTGGACATTTGGGACAGGAAAGGCTGGTGGTTTGAGACAAGAGTGAAAGAAGCCATCGATGTTGAACATGAAAAACCATCTCTAAACAGAGGAGGTGTCCTTAGATTTCATCTTTCTAACACCTACTCCTCAGGCGGACATGGCATAGTTAAGGATATGTTTGGATTGTGAAGAACAACCACCCAAGCACTTAGCTGAATAGAGGGTAGGGCCAGTGACTCACATGTCCCAATTGCCGTATTAGTGACTTCAGTGGCCCATTACTGTGATTATCCTGACAACAACTTATGGGCACTATAAAGTCATCCATGAAGCTTAATCAGGGATTGTTGCCTTTCTCTGCAGACACGTGACAGTGAAAACTACACCAAACCACAAGTATGTGTTCACAGTCAAGACCCATCATACTGTAGCACCTGGAAGTATCGCCTTCAGCCTGCCGCAGGTTCATACGCATGCACTGAAACAAATCCTTCCTATATTATAAGATAGTTGTTGGCCTCATTCTTAGGTGTTTATCTTTTTCTATTGCAGAGAAAATGGGCAGGTCTCTCCATTGGCCAGGAGGTGGAAGGTAAAACTTTGTTTTTTAACTCATGCATCATCAGATGTTAGTAAATAACTGTTAGCAATGTTAGGCTGTCAGTTAGTCCTAGGGCAGGCATGAAATTCACAGTGATGATGCTGGCAGATGTGCTCTGAACTATTTGAGATGCTTTAGTTAGTAGAAGATCGGACAGACATAAAAAAATGTTTTAAGTGAGACAGTTGATATTCAGACCTTTATTTTATGAAAAATAACTGAGTTTGTCTGCCCATTCAGTATCCAACTACAACTTTGACAAGGCCAAGCAGTGTATTGGTGCCATGACAATCGAAATCGACTTCCTGCAGAAGAAGAACACCGACTCCTCTCCCTATGACTCAGACAAGATGGCTGCTGAGTTCATCCAGCAATTTAACAACCAAGCCTTCTCTGTCACCCAGCAGGTCAATGCTCCACAGTTTTCCTTTCACTTTTACATTGAATTATAGGCTTTTATAAAAAATATTTTTCCTGTCTCCAAATTCCAGTTAGTGTTCAGTTTCTGCGATAAGCTGTTTGGCTTGGTGGTGAAGGATGTCGAGGCAATGGACGCCAGCATCCTGAAAGGGGATCCAGGAAAGAAGCCACAAAAGGTACCAGACCTCTTTAAAGAGCTCAAACACCAAAACTAAAAGGAGAACCAAAAGTAAGAAATGAAGTAAAATAGGACTTTGCTGCCATGATTCAAAGCAAGACGTCTGAGATGCTGGATAATCTGCTGCTGGAATCGCCTCTGATAAGAGTTGAGGATTTGTTCTGCCACTGATGGGATTTTGTTGATTGTTCTGAGACACATCATTAGTTCTAAGTAATTAAACTCCAGAGAGTGAGCTGGAAAATTGCTCTGAAGAACGTAGAATGATCCACATATAATTGCAGTCAAGTCCTAATAAATTAGAGCATGAGCTCACAGAGCTGTTCAGCTCTAAATGTATATAAGGTATTGGCTTCACATAAAATATGCATGCATTGGTTATAAGTTTAACTGCTGGCATTTTCATGAAAGATGCATTTAAATTAAATCTGTATGAAACAAGCAGACCTTACATTTGGATTCTAATAAGACTTCTGTACATTTTAAATGCTTAATAGGTTAATTTTGCTTTTTTTATATTGAATCATATATATTGCAGAAGGCCTGTTCTTTCCTTTTGGTTATTAAAAGTTTTACTTTAATTAATTTGTTTTAAAGCACTATTTTGTTATAATGTATGTTTATATTGGGTTAGAATGCAGGATTTGATTCAAATAAGGTAATAATAACCACAGAACATGTAAAAAAAACTTAGATTCTCGGTTGAGGAGTGTGAGTAACTGTAATTACCCTAACAGATTGACAGCGGTCTGATGGTGGGCAACAGCCAGGTGATTTTTGAGAAGGCAGAGAATTCTTCTCTCACACTTGTGGGTACGTTCTTCTTTCATCTCCATTTATATGCACAGATTCTATTTGAATACCAACTTATTTATACATGTAAAGCCAGAATGCTGCAAAAGCAACATGGGTACCCCCTGAGTCTGTTTTCTCCACAAGATGGCAGCAAGAGCAAACAAAATGAATCAGAGCTATCTGCAATCACAAATCATTGTCATTGACTCTATATTTGTCTACAGGGGTTGGACAATGAAACTGAAACACCTGGTTTTAGACCACAATAATTTATTAGTATGGTGTAGGGCCTCCTTTTGGAGCCAATACAACGTCAATTTGTCTTGGGAATGACATATACAAGTCCTGCACAGTGGTCAGAGGGATTTTATGCCATTCTTCTTGCAGGATAGTGGCCAGGTCACTACGTGATACTGGTGGAGGAAAACGTTTCCTGACTCGCTCCTCCAAAACACCCCAAAGTGGCTCAATAATATTTAGATCTGGTGACTGTGCAGGCCATGGGAGATGTTCAACTTCACTTTCATGTTCATCAAACCAATCTTTCACCAGTCTTGCTGTGTGTATTGGTGCATTGTCATCCTGATACACGGCACCGCCTTCAGGATACAATGTTTGAACCATTGGATGCACATGGTCCTCAAGAATGGTTCGGTAGTCCTTGGCAGTGACGCGCCCATCTAGCACAGGTTTTGGGCCAAGGGAATGCCATGATATGGCAGCCCAAACCATCACTGATCCACCCCCATGCTTCACTCTGGGCATGCAACAGTCTGGGTGGTACGCTTCTTTGGGGCTTCTCCACACCGTAACTCTCCCGGATGTGGGGAAAACAGTAAAGGTGGACTCATCAGAGAACAATACATGTTTCACATTGTCCACAGCCCAAGATTTGCGCTCCTTGCACCATTGAAACCAACGTTTGGCATTGGCATGAGTGACCAAAGGTTTGGCTATAGCAGCCCGGCCGTGTATATTAACACTGTGGAGCTCCTGACGGACAGTTCTGGTGGAAACAGGAGAGTTGAGGTGCACAATTAATTCTGCCGTGATTTGGGCAGCCGTGGTTTTATGTTTTTTGGATACAATCCGGGTTAACACCTGAACATCCCTTTCAGACAGCTTCCTCTTGGGTCCACAGTTAATCCTGTTGGATGTGGTTCATCCTTCTTGGTGGTATGCTGACATTACCCTGGATACCGTGGCTCTTGATACATCACAAAGACTTGCTGTCTTGGTCACAGATGACCCAGCAAGACGTCCACCAACAATTTGTCCTCTTTTGAACTCTGGTATGTCACCCATAATGTTGTGTGCATTTCAATATTTTGAGCAAAACTGTGCTCTTACCCTGCTAATTGAACCTTCACACTCTGCTCTTTCTGTTGCAATGTGCAATCAATGAAGACTGGTTACCAGGCTGGTCCAATTTAGCCATGAAACCTCCCACACTAAAATGACAGGTGTTTCAGTTTAATCGTCCAACCCCGGTAGGTCTTAGAATATCTGATAATATTTCTATTTTTGAACAGGTAAGGCAAAAACCAAGGAGGCACGGCAGACAATCATTAACCCTGACTGGAACTTTGAGAAAATGGGAATTGGAGGTCTGGACAAGGAATTCTCTGACATTTTCCGCAGAGCCTTTGCTTCCAGGGTTTTCCCTCCTGACATTGTGGAGCAGATGGGTAAGACATGGCTTTTAGACATTTTCACATCTGTAAAATAGAAAGGACCTAGAAACTATTATATGTATGTCTTCTTTGATTTTCTTCTTTGCATTCGTTCCTTTAATAATGTTCTCTAGTCTTGTCATTATTCTAATGGTGCTTTTCTTGTTCAAGGCTGTAAGCATGTGAAGGGGATCTTGCTGTTTGGGCCACCAGGATGTGGAAAAACACTGATGGCCAGGCAGATCGGCAAGATGCTCAACGCCCGTGAGCCAAAGGTTGTCAACGGCCCAGAGATCCTCAACAAGTACGTGGGAGAGTCTGAGGCCAACATCCGCAAACTGTTTGCTGATGCAGAGGAGGAGCAGAAGAGGGTGAGAGACCTCTCTGACTTATGTTATCGACCACTGAGGCATGAATATCAGGAACTAATAATCACAATAACTAAACTTATAAAGCACTTTTGTACTAACTACAATTTTACATGGTCGATGTAGAACTTTCATAAATGTCATATTTAAGTGTGCATGTGTGGTGAGGGGTTGAGGAAATGGGGGGTATAGGTGTGTGGAGTACGTTTGACATGAAAATTCTCTCAAATTAGCTCCTGATACCATGTTGTCACTCGTATTTGGAGCTGTCTGGCTACTGAAGGAATGTCCTCCTGGCTTCTATGTGCCGGTTAAAAGAAAACAAAAAGCTGGTTAGAGGAGGCATCTCCGTGGCATTTTAGAAAGGCAGAAGGTGTCCTCACCCTTGGTGGTAACTGGAACGAGTCTTTCTCCCAAGAACATAAGCACTAATGAAGCAGGATTCAAAGGAAGTATGAAACATGAAAGTCGTGAAGTATGTTCCCAGGAGATGAAAGTGTGATCACTTGAAACAAACTGATTTCTCAATAAAAGTAAAAGGTCTGACTAAAAGTCTTGTTCACCTTGAATGAATGCATCTCAGGCTCTAAATGCAAAATGTTAAAGAACATGAATGAAACTAAAAAAGCATCCATGTTTTCAGCTTGGCGCCAACAGCGGTCTCCACATCATTATCTTTGATGAGCTGGATGCCATCTGCAAGCAGAGAGGCACGGGCGCTAGCAGCACTGGTGTACACGACACTGTGGTCAACCAGCTCCTGTCGAAAATCGATGGCGTGGAGCAACTTAACAACATCCTGGTTATTGGTAAGGACAGTGAAATCAGAATAGAGCCACGTAAACCTGCACAATCACTCTACTGACTGGTTTTCTGATTAGTGTGGACTATTTAACTCTCATCTGATCAGCATAAAAAAATCACAAAACTGCTACCCAGAAATGAACATTAAAGACTTAGGGCAAACATGACTAAAAACTATTACTAATAATTTGTCAAATACGTGGTGTAGTGGTGGACCCCAGAATGCAGACAAGCAGGAAGCAGTGTAGTGTGGTGAGTAAAAAATTTAATAAATGAAACTCACTTCAGCAGGTGGTGGGAAAAACAGGCATGGACAGGCAGGCAAGACATGCTTGACATGAACAGGACAAACTTGGCAAAACAGGCTTTGCATGAGCAGAGTGAACTGAAAAGTTACTGCAAGAAATGAACAGAATGATAGTGTATATATGGAGCATGATACAGGTGAAACGAGAAGACTGATTACATGATGAGGTGGACCGAATGAAGCTGATTGCAGGTTGACAGATGCAGGAAGAACAAAACGTGACTATGGCAAACAGATCTCCAACAATACAAACCCATCAGGAAAACATGAAGTACAGAACATGAACAATACTAAGGAAGTAAAGCACAGCCAGGAAAACAGAAGTAAGATGCAAAAACGTAAACTGGAAATAAGAATAACTAAAACCCAAGCAAAAACAAAAACACCCTTAAATCAGGACATAATTTCTCCAACTGACCTTAAAATTAAGCTATAGATATTTTAATTTAACCTGACTTAACAAATAGTTATTTGGGGGGTTTGAAGTGACATTTTAGCTTAAAGTCCTTTATTATCTAGTAGAACTTACTCATGGTATTTATCTTTTTCGGATTGAGTTCTAGGTGGTGAAAGGAATGACAAATGCAAAAAGTTGCCAGTGAAACACAGCTGACTAGCAACATTTGTTGTGAATATTGTTGTAGATTTCTTAGTAATCGAAACACATCTGCCTCTGCTCCTACTTTAGTTTGCTGGTCTCCCCATAAATCCTTATTTTTTCCTGTAAATTTCTGACCTCTGACCAACTGTCTCTCTTTGCAGGAATGACCAACAGGCCCGACCTCATCGATGATGCTCTGATGAGGCCTGGCAGGTTTGAGGTGAAGATGGAAATTGGTGAGTGCTAAAACAGTCTTGGCTTTATTTTAATCTTTCATTTTAATTTATGAAGTGCTTATTACAGTGCACATGTCCACCATGAGTATAATTTTCTGTGGGTTCTTAGCAGGCAGCATATGCAAGGTAAACCATATGGGCCAGAGATAATCCACATGGGTCTTGCGTAGGAAGAGCCAGAAATGGCCTACATTAATCCTTTGAACTCGGGCCCCCTCTAGTACCCTGTAAGTAATAGACTTCCCTAAAGCCAACCAATGTAGCTCCCTTGTAGGGTATCTGATCTGCTCCTACTGCATGTTTTAGGTTGACTTGAAGGATTTTTGCAAGCATCCTACAGTGTGACCTGTGCAAAAACTTCCAACACAGACTTAGTGTGTTTTAACCCATCAGGGGCATACATCAGTAGTGCTTCTGCATGATATCAGTTAGACATCTATCCTTCCCTGTCTGTTCCTTCTATGCCCCTCCGTTTGTCTCTCACTGCCACTATGCCCTAATCATTTGTCCTTCAGGTCTACCTGATGAGAAGGGCCGTGTCCAGATTCTAAACATCCACACCACTAAGATGCGAAGCTTCAATCTGCTGGCCTCAGATGTTGACATCAAAGAGCTGGGCTCGGAGACAAAGAACTACAGCGGTGCCGAGCTGGAAGGGCTTGTCAGGGCAGCACAATCCACCGCCATGAACCGACATATCAAGGTCACCTGACTCTCTTTAATGTTTGGTGCCTCAGTTTGAGATGGCTTCAGTTTTGGGGGAAACAGGATGGGAGATAGCCTACTGGATAGGAAGCAGGATATGGTGTCAGCACAGATCAAACACCCTGGCCTGGAATTAATCAGCTGCTGTGATAAGGACATAGGCCCTGCTAAATGTGAGGGCCTGTAATCCTAACAGCCACAGTCTGTCTGTGTTCTGCAAGCCTGTAAAGAGAGGAAGAAATCCTCAAAGCAGTGAAAGGATAAAAATCTACAGGTCAGCCTATTTTAGCTGATTTTAGCTATTTAAAGTGCCTTAAACTGAAAAAAAAAAAAAAAAAAAGGGGGGGGGGGGGGTTACAATGCTTTATTAGTGGATAATAAATATCTAAACTTTCTCAAAAGTACATTGTATCCAAACTGCTGCCAGATAAATAGTTTAAAGTGGTGGGACCACCTTCAATGGTACTGTAACCAAGTGTGGCCACCCTGCCTGACAAATAGTCTTTATTAGCTGACGTAACAAAGCAAACTACTCAAGGACTACTTCCTTTTATACTTCAACAGTCTCAAACACGGTGGCGCAGTTGGTACCACTGTTGCCTTGCAGCAAGAAGGTCCTGGGTTCAATTCCCAGCCTGGGGTCTTTCTGCATGGAGTTTGCATGTTCTCCCCGTGCATGCGTGGGTTCTCACTGGGTACTCCGGCTTCCTCCCACAGTCCAAAAACATGCCTGTTAGGTTAATTGGTAACTCTAAATTGCCCTTAGGTGTATGAATGAGTGTGTGCATGGTTGTTTGTGTGTTGCCCTGCGATGGACTGGCAACCTGTCCAGGGTGTACCCCGCCTCTTGCCAATAGACTGCTGGAGATAGGCACCAGCTTCCCCGCAACCCATTATGGAATAAGCGGTAGAGAATGACTGACTGACTGACTGACTGACAGTCTCAAACAGGGTGTCGAGCTTAAAGCACTCACTTTAAGGGCTCATAATAATAGTATAAACTTACTTCACTAGAAGTCACATGCCGACAGCAACTGGATAGCGCTTTGCAAAAATTTAACTTTTGCAAAATATTGTTTTGAAATCTTGACATTGAACATTTTAAAGGAACTTTTGCA
This sequence comes from Girardinichthys multiradiatus, assembly GCF_021462225.1. Lineage (NCBI taxonomy): Eukaryota > Metazoa > Chordata > Actinopteri > Cyprinodontiformes > Goodeidae > Girardinichthys > Girardinichthys multiradiatus. The sequence goes on along the minus strand of NC_061817.1, from coordinate 16,887,221 downwards.
TGTCTTTAACCGAAAGTCAATATTTTTAAACAGTTACTGCTCTGTCAATATTTCTTTGGCTTCATGTTCTTCTCCAGGCTACATCTACGGTTGAGGTCGACATGGAGCGGGCAGAGAAGCTTCAGGTCACCAGAGATGACTTCATGGGATCCCTCAACAACGACATCAAGCCTGTATGTAACAGTCAAGGTTCATGTTGTGTAAAATCATTATGGTCTATCGACGTGGAAAACAGGCCAAACAGGGTTACTCACAAGTCCAAATTCTTTATTTACAGGCTTTTGGAACAAACCAGGAGGATTATTCCAGCTACGTCATGAACGGTATCATCAAATGGGGCGACCCTGTTACCCGTGTCCTGGATGATGGAGAGCTGCTTGTCCAGCAGACAAAGAACAGTGATCGCACTCCTCTGGTGGCTGTACTTCTGGAGGGTAAATAAAGAGTTATTAACCAAAGCATTCTAAAGTAACAAGTAACTCAGATTCAGATGGTAAAGTGTACCGCTTCTGTGTACACACACAGGTCCATCCCACAGTGGAAAGACAGCCTTGGCAGCTAAGATTGCAGAGGACTCTCAGTTCCCCTTCATTAAGATCTGCTCTCCAGACAAGATGATTGGAAACTCAGAGATCTCCAAATGCCAGGCTATCAAAAAGGCAAGTGTTACAAATTATTTTTGGCTTCAAAGTTTACAGTTAAACAACCAAGCTTTCATATTTACTTAATTTCCTGTCAAATACCTTCCTCCTCTTCTGTCTATCACAGGTCTTTGATGATGCATACAAGTCCCAGCTCAGCTGTGTTGTGGTGGATGACATTGAGCGGCTGCTTGATTATGTGCCTATTGGCCCTCGTTTCTCCAACCTTGTGCTACAGGCTCTGCTGGTGTTGCTTAAAAAACCTCCACCCAAGGTGAGAGATCTTCTGAAACCTGTTATCATTTATGTTGTATGTTATAAACACTAAGTAACAAAAACTTAGTGAAGCGTCAGAGATCGGTGTACTCTTTACAACCAGCTGCTTTAAGATGACATGACGAGATCAGATGGAGACTGGCTCCAACATTAGGCTGCAGTGATGTCTTGCCTAATGCATATCCAAAACTTACTGTCTGATTTTAAGGAAACTCAACCTATGATGCCAAATCTTGTCACATGTTGCTGTTGTTGAAGCACCTTGCAGATCAAATCATTTACATGCCCATTGCTGGCTTGCATGTGTTTCATTCATTCTGTAGTGTAATCAAAAACAGATAAAAGTGAGTTGTGTCCTCATCCTGCAGGGCCGGAAGCTGCTTATCATCGGCACCACCAGTAGAAAGGATGTTCTGCAAGAGATGGAGATGCTGGATGCCTTCAGCACCACTATCCACGTTCCCAACATCTCCACTGGGGAGCAGTTAGTCGATGCTTTAGAGGTACAATATAAAGAATCCAAATCACACATGAAGTTAGGTTTGTTTGAGGTTCGCATCTGGACAGATGTTAGGATCCTTCTAGTGGATAAGTACTGAACATTCTAAACTTTATCAATGATAGATTAAAAATGTTCACTTTACAGTCTAGGCTCAAAAGAACTGTCAGCCTTGACATTTCTCTACTTTTGGGGAAAACATTATTTCAGCCTACCAGAAAAAATATTTTTGGCTATAGCATTGTTATGAGTGTATTTCTTTATCCCTGTCAATGGAGGGTCGGAAGTTAACACTGAAAATCTCAACATTTCTTTGACCTTTTAGCTGCTGGGAAGCTTCACCGATAAAGAGCGAGCCAGCATTGCACAGCAGCTCAAAGGGAAGCGGGTCTGGATCGGCATCAAGAAGCTCCTAGTGCTCATTGAGATGTCACTTCAAGTAAGAAAGATCAAGTAACAAACAAAAAAAATGTCCATAAGCTACAAGGTATTAAATCCTGTCCAGTTAAGTCAAAATATTTACAGTTGTTTAATTATTGTTTCGTTTCTTGATTAATTCATTAATTAGTTTATTTGGTTTGAAAAATGCTGCAGAAGCATTTATTTCTCATGGGATCTGTGGTTCTGTCTGAGGAATTGAGATGTTATTATGTAGTGACTAAACTACAAGCCCCATGATTCATAGCAATAGGCCAAGCCATAAGAAATGAATTCCCAGATATTCAACTTTCCCAGCAAACCTACTAAAGAATTCTGCTCCTGATTCTGGCGTGCTGGATGTTTAGATGACTAAATAGCAAATTAGCAAAACCTTACCATATCCATTGTAATGGAAAGGAATATAAATGACAAGGGTTGACTTCAAAGTAATGCTTTCAATAGGTGTCTAAAACCCATCTTCAGCAAGGTACTGAAGTGTAGAAGCACACTGATATTAGAAGTTATATTTAACTCATTGAAGTTATCAAGTTTTTTCCATAATCCATGTACAGTGCTGTAAAAAAAAGTGTTTGCCCCTAACAGATTTCTTGTATTTTTGATATTTTGTCATACTCAGATCACATCATTAAACAAATTGCAATACCAGACAAAGAGAAACAAAGAAAATACAAAAAGAGGTTGTCAGATGATGCCAGGTTGGGTTGTCCAAACCAACCTGGATCAATGTAATTTGAGGTTTTTGGAAGGAAATGAAAATTATCAGCAATTTACGACTGAACGTTTCTGAAGATTTTATTTCTTATTTGATATATTGTTGGGAATCATAACAACACTCTGGAATGTTGTTAGGATAGTTTTTATGTTTTGTACTGCTACTAAATCATTTACTTTTTCCTTTGGTCAATGTTGTCTATCTCTAGATGGATCCAGATTACAGAGTGATCAAATTTATGACTCTGCTTAGAGACGAGGGAGCGTAAGTATATTTATACTTTTAAATCACAGCAACAACATCCATCAGATTAGGAACTCATCCTGTATCATTGTCATCCTCCTTCCTTTAATGTGTCTGTTTTTTAATTTTCTTTAGGTTACACTCAGCACAACCCTTAATTAAAAAATATTGCTCTACAAGAGCATAACAAGTCTAAAAGTAATTGGTTTCCACTGAACAACAACTAACCACAGTGACTTTATTTTGCAATCACCAGGTTGAATGACGGTGATCAAATCCGAATTTAAGTCGCTCTTAACTGGTAAGACCAACAATGGTTCAATGAAACTAGAACTAGTGGATTCTGTAGTTGGCTCATTAGATTAGCTTTTAGGTTTTATACCTTTTAGCAAAGAGCTGAGTAATAATTTAATTACAAAGTGATTAAAGTATTACTCAGCTCATAATAGATCAGATCTATAATATGATTGGCTAAAAGCTAGGCTTTTCTTAGTTCATAAATTCTAACATGTAAACCTAGACTTAGCTTTAACTGTACCTGGACCTCTTCCACTAATCCTAATCTGAAACACAAATTATGATGCTCTACGCAGTAATGAAGCAGAAGGGAAGTAGGACAGATTTTCATTTGCTTATGTGCTAATCATAATCAATATCAGGCATCACCCAGAAAGGGTTTTGGACTGTGAGACCACAGAGTTGTATTGACAGTCTGCAAGTTTACAGTGTGCTGCTGGCTCTGCTGCCCAACCATCATTTCCAAGTAAACCAGCTTTCATAGCCTTCTCACTCTGCCCTTCAGCGGTCAGCCATGCAGCCCTTCCTCCATAACAGGCTGTAAACCTAAACATAAGAAGCCAATCCACCATTAAACAAATAATTCCATGGCAGCACATGGAGTCAACAATAAATAAACATCATATTACTAAAAGTATTTACTTCTCTGTCTTCACAAATGAATCATTAGGGTTTAATATAATGCTGCCCCACCTTTTGCTGCTATAACAGCTTCAACCTTTCTGGGAAGGCTTTCCAGAAGGTTTTGGAACATGTAATTAGGAATTTATGAGTATTTTTGCAGAGGCACATTGGACTGCCAAACAGTGCTTGAGAGTCCATGAGCAGTGGTATAAAGCTTTATAATTTATAATAATTATTTTTCTTGTGTTGTGTACAATGTGTGCCTTTATTATTTCTTCCCAACATCTGTGCATACATTTTATGGAAACAAGCTGAGGTTTCCTTTCTGATAGTGAGCAAGTGAAGATGGCGTCTGAACTTGCATAGATATTAAATAAGTCTCGCCTTCTGTTTCTATTTTCTTTCTTTCTCTAGTGATCGCAGTTTGTAAGAGTAGAGGGAGCAACTGGAATTGAGGAGACTCACTATCTGCAAAGCATTAACAGGAACCAATAAGGGAGGAGAAGCAAAAGAAAAACCAGAACCTTGTTGTCCATTCACCCACTGATCAGCTGGTCTAAATTAATACTTGACAACTGCTCTCATCTACTGCATGTTCCATTGAGAAAATGTGTCTGTATCCCCTTCCTCCTGCTCATCACTAACAGCTCTTATTAACATTTTGCAGCCAACTATTGGAAGTGGTAGTGTTAAAATCTGTTCTCTGTAAAGGAACTGCAATAGATGATTATGGAGGAAAAAAAGTGTTGTTTTGTGCATTGTGTGTAAAAAAGAACAAAAAGAGGAAGCCGCGTTTTTAGCTGTACTAGCTGTTGTATTTGTTGCATATTTCTTGTCCTGCTGGCAGTAGCTATTGTTGTGTATCCCCACAAGCAGTATAAACACAACACAGGCAAAAGTGACTCAAATAGCCCTTTGGCTGCTGAGAAGTGAATTTACGAAAGGCTTTTAGTGATTTACTTGTGGCTGTATAAAGAAGCTGTTTCATGTGTAAATGTAATCCATTTAAATATACAGTATGACATTGTTCTGTAAATAATATACATAGAAAGATAAAATACAGTTAAACAGAAGATGGATATTTCATAGTTTATCAGTATGGTCCTCCTTGCTGTGGAGCTGGAGATGTTTATTCGACCAGATTTGATTTCAATGTAGTAATAAAAAATATGTTAATGATTGTTGGCCTCTTTCTGTGTATACAGTGCAGTTCAGTTCTTTGTTGGGAATTGTTGGAAACCCAATGCTGCATGTGTATAGTGTGTGTGTATGAGTGGTTGATTAAAGTTTATTCAAATGGAATCGTGTGTTTGTAATTAATTGTGTACTCCCAAAAAAAGATAGCTGTATATTAATTTGTATTTTTGTTGCTTATGCCTTGTGCTCAGTGCTCAAAACTAATCCAAACTTCCTGTTCTGTACAGACCATTGACGATGGGTGTGTGTGTGTGTACATAAATGTCAATGTTCAGATGGATTATTACAATAAATCACTCATATGCACAGCAAAACAAACCTTTGATCTGATGTATATCTGGCCTCCTTTATCGCTGCACAAGACAAAATGATGGACAGTGACAAATGTTCTTCTCTTCATGATGTAATACACAACACCATCAGCAGCTTTTTACCCCAGACAAATATAGCTTAATTATATACAATAGGTTCAAAAATTCTAAGTTCATTTTCAAGGAAAAACAGGTATTAACCAAAATTTCTCCAAGACTGCATCTATGTCTCATCCAGAAGGTCGCAAAAGGACCCAAAACAACGTATAAAGCACTGCAGACCTCACCTTCAGTTAAGGTGAGAGTATGATTCAACAACAAGACAAGAGAGTGGGCAAAATGGAATCTATGAGAGTTACAAGCTCAAAACCACTGCCAAAAAACATCTTTATTATCCCATTGTTGTTGAATCTGCAAAGAAGGATGGGCGAAATATTCCTCCACAACTATATAAAAGACTCTTTGCTAGTCATTGCAAATTAGTGGACAATGGCCAATGCCATACACCCACAACCCACTCCTACACAGAAGAACAACCTGAACCCCCCATCAACAACTCAACAGCCTGTTACCCTCTCCACTCTGACCTCCTGCTTGCACTAAAGATCACCGAGGAAGATCTAAATAGGCTCTTTCAACCTCAGAAGACCAGAAAAGCTCCCAGACCTGATTTCCCCCTTCTGCCAGAGAGCCTGCGCTGACCATCTGGCCCCTATTTTCAACAAGTCTCTGGATCTGCATGGCTTTGCCTACTGCTTTAAGCATTCCAACATCATCCCAGTCCCAAAGACCGGCAGCAGCAGGTGAGGCTGGGGAGCATCTTCTTCTTGTGTTTTCATTCTTTTTCTTTTATTTATAAATATAGAAAAGGCCTGTACTTATACAAGCACATTAATGCACACACTGTTCATGTCATCTTTTATTTTATCTCCTCTAAAGTTGTATATTTATACTTAATGTCTGTACGCTGTGAATGCATAAAACCAATAAAGCTCATTCTGATTTATATTGGGCCAGCTTGGTTTGGAAAGCTTTTTTCACCTAAAAAATAAAATTATCATTTTAAAAACTGCATTTTGCATTTAATCAGTTCCCACATACACATCCAGACTTTGCATCTATTTGTTGAAATAGTGTATGCAAATTAGATTTATGAAAGCACTTGCATATAATCACCGACTTACCAGTTTCATGACATCAACATCTAAATCACAGGAGGCTGCAATATGTTCTTATGTAGTTCGGTCTGTGTCTCCTTCTTTGGACCAGAGAAACAGAGCGTGATTACACAAGCTGGAGACCGAAAATAAACATCATGCTAAAGTGAAAATAGATGCTACAATGATCATAATATGCAGGCCTGGTAGGGTTAGTGCTACGACACACAGTGTAAAAACACACGGTGCTGGTGTAAAACAGGCCTGTCTTCAAAAAAACCAGCCAGTCTATACAGCAACCTGCAAAGGTATCCATGCCACAAACTCCTGTGTAATCTGACAGGCTCTGCAAGAACACAGATAATCAGAGAAGCATCCAAAAGGCCCACAGGAACTGTGGAGAAGCTGCAGAGATCCACAACCAAGCTCGGAAAATCCAGTTAAAATACTAAGTGCTGTCACACCAAACCTTTGTGGCACAGACCGTGCCAGGGTCCAGGTTTCTGGGGTGATCTCTCCGGTATAAACCCATCCCGGACCCTGAAACGAACCAGAGAAGCGTGCCCTGGCACAGTTACAACTGCCGGTCCTTGCCCAGTTTATGTGAACCCTGGAGCCGTTTGGTTGAGGTCTGAATACATGCCGGGCCACTGTACCAAAAGCAGAGAGTGAAGATGTAACGTGAGAGCAGAGCATTTCAGTAGAAGTAGAGAAAAAACAAAGAACACGACTCTGAAGACGTGGAGTAGTGAAAAGGTGCAGATGCACAGCTACATTTGAACACCAAAGTAGCAACAGAAATTCTGATGAGATGGACTTTCTTCTTCATGCTTTTTTTCTTCTCAGTCAGTGCAATACTGCCCTCGAAACAATTCATTGCAACTGCATGACTCTGGTCTAAAAAAATCTGTGTGTGAAAACAATCAGGGCCAACAGAAGGTGTGATTTTTCTCACTTTTACCAATCCCTGGACCAGACCAGCAGTGTGAATGCAACCTCATTCTGACAGACTAAATTAAACTTTTCTGCACTTCCACTGACTTCAAGAACACAACAAAAAAGAGGATTTTGCATGACATGTACCCTATTAAGGTTACACAAAATGACGAGGAAAGAAGAGAAGGTGGCAAGAAAAAAAATGAATAGAATTGAATAGAAAAAGCTAAACAAAACAGTTGAAATAATGAGAAAAAATAGAAACAAATGATCAACAATAAAGTCAAAATTATGATAAACATGGAACAGTGGACAAAGTATGTAAACAGTAATGTTGAAATGCCACTGGTGCAAAGACCTGTGTCATCCATGCCTTCTGTAAATGAACTTTAGACTGTATTTTAGAAAAAGATTTAATAAAAAAAGACATTCTATCTATTTTAGCATATAAACTGTGGACACACATATGTGACAGGCTGTGGCAAAACCATGAACAAGTCTACTCAGGGTCATTTTGAGTTACTTACAGATCCTACAAAAGTGGAGTCTAAGCTTTCCAATGATGTCAAACTTGTGTAAATCAAAAAAGAATTGAAGAGGATATGACCATTTGAATGTTTGCACGCTCCAAAGTAGAGAGGACGAAACAGGCTTTAAAGTTTGGTTAGAATCACCCTGGAAGCTAGGCAGTATCAAAAGTTGTTCATTTGAATTACTTAGAATAGCTTGCTGCAACAGCTCCCCTAACAATGTTAAGAACAGAAGCTCCGCTGATTCTCATGTCCTGCCACTCCCTTTCTGCTGCTAAAGGATCCATCTGTTGTACACGAACTCTGGAGAACGTTTACGGCTACAGGACTGTGTCCCAAGCGAAGAATTCTCCTTTCTTCTCCCGTAGCATTTACATTTAATCAGGTTAGATTTTTATCATTGGTCTGATGATAAAGTTTGACAAAAAAAAAGCACAATTAGAAGAAATCTGTAAGGAGGGAATAATGTTTTACTGAATGTATACTACCCTTCTGTGTAGTGTCATCCGGTGATATGGTTAAAAAGTGCCTCAAACTATAGAAGATGGCTTTGAATTGAAGAATGTGTGAGTAGTAAAAAACAACAGTAGGTCATTAAAGCATACTATAAGTGTTGGGTTGTGACCCTCTTTCCATTTAGTGTTCTGCTAAGAGCCTCATGGATTGGACTGGGTTGTTTATTATGTAACCTCTGTGGAGGCAGTGTTCCTGTCGGGCCGGTGGGGGGAGCTGCAGAGCCTTACGATGTATCATCCCCGCTCCAGCTGACCCGCATTCACCAGCACTATACATGTACGGGACAGGACCGACCGTAGCGAACTTGTCAACACCGTGGAGTGTCCTCCTTCCACGCATACCTTGACCGTGAGATTTTTACAGTCCCGGGAGGGCCGAACGCTGCCGTCATCCTGTTTTCGCTCTTGACTTCGTGTTGAAAGAGGAAACAGTCTCCCCCAGTCAGGGGAACCGGCTGACACATGTACTTGTGTCCCGGTTCTTTCATTTGCCGCTCATTGTGACGTGTTACACGCTGACCTTGTTGGAGGTGTTTTTCTATCCGGAGTGGATTACAGCACTACAAACTGACACGGAGAGGGCTGCCCCACTGTCGCGGCGGTGCAAGGTGAGTGGTGTCCTCACGTCAACCCCACTGCCCGCAGATTATGACGCTGGCCAACCTGGGCTCTATGTCGACTTTGAAAAAAATTTACGACGACTTTAATCTCTGTCAAGACTTCTCTGGCTCTCATTATGCTACGTCATCTGACAGCTGGAGCCACAAACCTGCTAACCTACAGTCTCTGTTAATAGCTCGGAACAGTGACGTAAGGGACGCGGTGCCAGCATGTAGACAGGGAGGTATGCGGATGGTTCTGGATGTTCTGTTCACCCAAGCGGGCTTCCTTCTGCAGCCACACCTCACGTAGTGTAGCTCAAACACATCCAGCTGGCTGTGCTTGAAATGCTACTGAACACTTGATTGGAAACGTGGCTGTTTCAACACAGTGGCGACGCCAGTGGGGGGCCGGGGAGGGCGAGATGGTCACCCCTATAAATAGAGCGCACCGTGTTCTGTAAATCAGTTAATCAGTAGGTGGCAGCAATAGAAGATATTCTAAGGATTTAAACGGGACTATAATTGTTTCAGTCGCCCGTAAAATGAAAGCAATGCAATTTAAAATACTTTTAAGTTTTACCCACAAGAATATTTCTCAAATGAGAATGCGCCCATGCAGCAGGGCCAATAGCTTCTCTTGGTTGTGTACGCAAATAATTGAAATCCTCAGAATTCAATTTTTTATACAGCCTTGGTGGAATATTCTGGTCTTTAGTTTTTTCCATGTTATTTGTTATGTCAGTTTTGATATATGTTATATTTAATGTGCTCTTCCTGATTCAGCTGTAAATGGCAAACATGAAAAACATAAATGTTTGAAACTCTCAAAATGAGTGCTACAAAAACCAGTCTGCACTATCCAAATTCAACACTGGATTGTGTTTGTTGGAAACGGGTTGCTGCAGGTACTTCTGATATAGATGTCAGTCATCAATTGTACTCTTGAAATGTTTTTATTCAGGTTCCGGCACTTTACTCTTACATTATTGACTTTTTATTGGCATCGAGTGTGTGTTGTGCTAGATGAGGTCTTGTTGCAATCGGTACACACGTGGCAAACTCCGTATACACAATGCTCACAATGCCTGGAACAAGTGGTGCATTGAGCCCGGAATTGTCTGTAATAGACTAAGAGGCCACATTTCATCATTTCACAACCACAAACGTAAATGTATTTTATTGTGGTTTTATGTGATAGACACCAACTAGTGCATATTAGTAAAACGAAAATCAATACATGTTTTTTAAGACCTTTTCCATATAAAAATTGAAGAAGTGTCGTGTCCATTTTTGTTGTTTGTCGTTGTTTGGTTAAACCCCCTGAGTCAATGCTTTGTAGAACCACCATTTGCTACAGTTACAGTTGCAAGCCTTTTGGGGGATGTTTTTACCAGCTTAGCACATCTAGAGGATGACATTGTGCCTTTTCCTCTTTGCAAAATAGTACAAGCTCTGCCAGACTGGATGAAGAGCTTCTGCGTACAGCAATCTTCAAGTGTGGCCATGTTTTCTCAAATGGATTTAATTCTGAAATTTGACTAGGACATTCTAACAAATTAATATGCTTTCATTTAAAGCATTCTGTTGTAGCTCTGACTGTATGTTTGGGATTGTCCGGCTGGAAAGTGAACCCTCGCCCCGCTCAGATGTCTTTTGCAGATAGGTTCCACCTTTTTGTGCCCTGTCACTGCTGAAGAAAAAGCATATACACAGAGAAACATGGTGGTGGCAGCATCATGCTGAGGGGATGCTGCTAACTGTCTACCTCTAACCAGTTTTCCTTAGGGATTGCCCTGTATTTGGCTCCATTCATCTCCCTTTTAGCTCTAACCAGTTTCTGCAGGTTGCACCTTCATCCACGTTCACTTTTGGCATCCTGCAAATGTTAATTTTTATGCCCCTTTTTGGTCATTTGCTTTTTTGTTTCCACCCATCGATAAAGGCCAGGTTTGTAGATTGCACAATTAATAGTTCTCCGGGTGACGTATTCTCTTCCTGAGCTATGGATCTCAGCAGCTCTGCCAAAGTTACCATATATTACAGTCTATAAATTATAGTTGCATCTGGGCTTCTTTCCTCCCTATCCATATACTAACAACCAAACTGTAAGAAGGGGCTCAAAACACTTTTTAATTCTAAATGTTGACCAGAGGGTTAAACACCAACTAAATCACATCCCACAAATATGAGTGTGACCATGTGTGTCAGTACAACTCGATTGCTTTTAATATGTTAAGATTAAAAGACTGGAGGAACAATGGCCACTATATCAGCCATTGGTTAATGTTATGGATCCAACTTAGGCCCTTAGGCTTGTTTAAACGACAACGATCCATTAACAGCGGGATTTGTTTTTTCCCCGTTTCTGTTAAAACATCTACACACAACATTTTTGTAACAATCTCCGTTCACATGGCAACAGTAGACGTGAAAATGGTGTAATTCCCCCGCCGTGCCACTAATTGGCTTTCACTTTCTGCTTACAAAACGGGGGAGAAAATGAGAACTTTGTTGGAGAACCGTTGTTAGATTCAAGGACAGCACACGTGAGTACTCTGCTATTAACCATTGTTATTGTGGTTATCTTTGTCTTCTGTGGGTTTTAAACTGGTCGGCAGCCGTTACGTTGTATGCGTGCACAGTCATTTGTACTGATTTCATTCATACTGCACATGGGCCAAGACTTCCCTAAACAAAAGACAACCGAGATTTAATGAAAATTATACTCAAAAAGAGCCACAAATAAAAGTCAGCAAAAGATGGGTTCAAAGGCAGTAGTAAGAAGGAGAAGGTGGGGGTGAGGTCATTCCTTCAGGCTTTTATTTTCTGGCCAGCCAATCGCATCTGAAAGGACAAATATAATTAGGAAAGTTGATTTATAAAACATAACACTATATGCTTCTTCCCTGCCTCTCTGGTTAATGCTGTTTGACTGTCAGTTTAAGTGGATGGCCATGTCCTGGTAGGTCTGCAGTTTTGCTGTATTGTCTCCATTTACAGTACTAAACATTTTATTGGGATACTGTTTTATAACCTAACCCTGCTTTAAGCTTCTCTAAAGCAGAATAAACAGGATAAATAAAAAAATACACACCACATTTAGCAGATTTTACTTTGTGGAAATGCATCACACAAAAACCAAATCGAATGCCTGGAAACTGGTGGCTGTAATATTAGAAAACCTAAAAAAATAACAACAAAATAATAGTTGCTGTTATTTTCAGATTGCTCACTGCATTAATAAGCTGCAAATCCAAAGATGTAATAATAGTAGTTTGTTTTGTTTATAACATCCAGCACCTTCCATTTTCTCTGTTTTTTTTTTTTACAGTGCAGTGATAATTATATAATGTCCTCAGTTATATTACCATGCAGAAAATAGCTTTAAACAGAGCATATGTAGTTTAGATTCTACAAGAACCACACAAGTGGGAGAAAATAAAATCCATACAGTCTGAAAACCGAAGCGTAATCACATAAAAAATTATCTCCAGTAATCGTTATTGTGTTTTTTACAGTGTTGCAGTTTTTCAATAATTATTCTTCAGATGCATTTTTGTAAGTGTAACTGTAGGTTTTATGTGCAGCAGTGTTTATTCTATCCTTTCAGGAAACAGTGTAAACACTGCATATAATTTCAGTTTTAGAGATGCAGAAATAATACGCCTAAAAAGAAGTGATAAAACATGATCCTGCAACGGATCAATAATAGATTTAAGCACATGTAAAAGTAGCGTCCATGTGACGTTTTCACATATAGACCAACATATAATCTCCTAGCGGGCACACGTGACCTAATTAAATAAATAAATTAGATTTATGAAAGCACTTGCATATAATCACCGACTTACCAGTTTCATGACATCAACATCTAAATCACAGGAGGCTGCAATATGTTCTTATGTAGTTCGGCCTGTGTCTCCTTCTTTGGACCAGAGAAACAGAGCGTGATTACACAAGCTGGAGACCGAAAATAAACATCATGCTAAAGTGAAAATAGATGCTACAATGATCATAATATGCAGGCCTGGTAGGGTTAGTGCTACGACACACAGTGTAAAAACACACGGTGCTGGTGTAAAACAGGCCTGTCTTCAAAAAAACCAGCCAGTCTATACAGCAACCTGCAAAGGTATCCATGCCACAAACTCCTGTGTAATCTGACAGGCTCTGCAAGAACACAGATAATCAGAGAAGCATCCAAAAGGCCCACAGGAACTGTGGAGAAGCTGCAGAGATCCACAACCAAGCTCGGAAAATCCAGTTAAAATACTAAGTGCTGTCACACCAAACCTTTGTGGCACAGACCGTGCCAGGGTCCAGGTTTCTGGGGTGATCTCTCCGGTATAAACCCATCCCGGACCCTGAAACGAACCAGAGAAGCGTGCCCTGGCACAGTTACAACTGCCGGTCCTTGCCCAGTTTATGTGAACCCTGGAGCCGTTTGGTTGAGGTCTGAATACATGCCGGGCCACTGTACCAAAAGCAGAGAGTGAAGATGTAACGTGAGAGCAGAGCATTTCAGTAGAAGTAGAGAAAAAACAAAGAACACGACTCTGAAGACGTGGAGTAGTGAAAAGGTGCAGATGCACAGCTACATTTGAACACCAAAGTAGCAACAGAAATTCTGATGAGATGGACTTTCTTCTTCATGCTTTTTTTCTTCTCAGTCAGTGCAATACTGCCCTCGAAACAATTCATTGCAACTGCATGACTCTGGTCTAAAAAAATCTGTGTGTGAAAACAATCAGGGCCAACAGAAGGTGTGATTTTTCTCACTTTTACCAATCCCTGGACCAGACCAGCAGTGTGAATGCAACCTCATTCTGACAGACTAAATTAAACTTTTCTGCACTTCCACTGACTTCAAGAACACAACAAAAAAGAGGATTTTGCATGACATGTACCCTATTAAGGTTACACAAAATGACGAGGAAAGAAGAGAAGGTGGCAAGAAAAAAAAATGAATAGAATTGAATAGAAAAAGCTAAACAAAACAGTTGAAATAATGAGAAAAAATAGAAAACAAATGATCAACAATAAAGTCAAAATTATGATAACATGGAACAGTGGACAAAGTATGTAAACAGTAATGTTGAAATGCCACTGGTGCAAAGACCTGTGTCATCCATGCCTTCTGTAAATGAACTTTAGACTGTATTTTAGAAAAAGATTTAATAAAAAAAGACATTCTATCTATTTTAGCATATAAACTGTGGACACACATATGTGACAGGCTGTGGCAAAACCATGAACAAGTCTACTCAGGGTCATTTTGAGTTACTTACAGATCCTACAAAAGTGGAGTCTAAGCTTTCCAATGATGTCAAACTTGTGTAAATCAAAAAAGAATTGAAGAGGATATGACCATTTGAATGTTTGCACGCTCCAAAGTAGAGAGGACGAAACAGGCTTTAAAGTTTGGTTAGAATCACCCTGGAAGCTAGGCAGTATCAAAAGTTGTTCATTTGAATTACTTAGAATAGCTTGCTGCAACAGCTCCCCTAACAATGTTAAGAACAGAAGCTCCGCTGATTCTCATGTCCTGCCACTCCCTTTCTGCTGCTAAAGGATCCATCTGTTGTACACGAACTCTGGAGAACGTTTACGGCTACAGGACTGTGTCCCAAGCGAAGAATTCTCCTTTCTTCTCCCGTAGCATTTACAGTCAAAGTTACAGATATTGTCCATTTAGCTGTCTCTGTCTTCTTCAAATTGTGTGTGGCAATAGCTTCTGATATCTTACGACGTTCTAGCTCCTCTGTCACTAGTCCAAAGCTTTCTTCGTCATCCTCGTCTTGGGTTAACGTCAGCAGGAAACTAGGAATGTTCTCCAAAGTTATGCAGTCGCTGTCATCAATTTCTACTGCTTTATCTCCTTCTGTTTCAGAATCTGAAGAGAGTCCGGCGTCATCATCGGTCCTAGTGAACAAGTACTCCAGCCGCAGTTCAGTTCTTGGGCGATATGTTCAGCTTGGTCCATCTTGAAGAAACACATTATTTTTCAAATAGCAGCTGCTATAAGTAGCCATGTGCTTACTTCAAACATGCAGCTTATTGGCTGACAGGCATAACAAAAGCCAGCGTGGAGCCAAACAAAGCCGCTATATAAATGAGCTGTGGGTTTTAACCCCCTTATATGCAGATGTGGGCCGGCTAGGTTTTACGCTGAAAACAGGCCAAGTTTAAACACAAAATGTACCGTTTTTAAACCTCTGAAACTGTCATTTAGAGCACTGAGTGGTTACTTCATAACTTCAACTTGCACATTTTGCAATAAAACCAAATCACTCTTCTCAGAAATGGATGATTTTTCCTCTTTTTCTCCATTTGCGCTCTGCCAACTTGTTCCTGCTTTTCTTATGGCGCGTAACATACCGGGGTTGGACAATGAAACTGAAACTCCTGTCATTTTAGTGTGGGAGGTTTCATGGCTAAATTGGACCAGCCTGGTAGCCAGTCTTCATTGATTGCACATTGCACCAGTAAGAGCAGAGTGTGAAGGTTCAATCAGCAGGGTAAGAGCACAGTTTTGCTCAAAATATTGAAATGCACACAACATTATGGGTGACATACCAGAGTTCAAAAGAGGACAAATTGTTGGTGTACGTCTTGCTGGCGCATCTGTGACCAAGACAGCAAGTCTTTGTGATGTATCAAGAGCCACGGTATCCAGGGTAATGTCAGCATACCACCAAGAAGGACAAACCACATCCAACAGGATTAACTGGACGCAAGAGGAAGCTGTCTGAAAGGGATGTTCGGATGCTAACCCGGATTGTATCCAGAAAACATAAAACCACGGCTGCCCAAATCATGACAGAATTAAATGTGCACCTCAACTCTCCTGTTTCCACCAGAACTGTCCGTCGGGAGCTCCACAGGGTCAATATACACGGCCGGGCTGCTATAGCCAAACCTTTGGTCACTCATGCCAATGGCAAACGTCAGTTTCAATGGTGCCAGGAGCGCAAATCTTGGGCTGTGGACAATGTGAAACATGTATTGTTCTCTGATGAGTCCACCTTTACTGTTTTCCCCACATCCTGAACCATTCTTGAGGACCATGTGCATCCAATAGTTCAAACATTGTATCCTGAAGGCGGTGCCGTGTATCAGGATGACAATGCACCAATACACACAGCAAGACTGGTGAAAGATTGGTTTGATGAACATGAAAGTGAAGTTGAACATCTCCCATAGGCTGCACAGTCACCAGATCTAAATATTATTGAGCCACTTTGGGGTGTTTTGGAGGAGCGAGTCAGGAAACGTTTTCCTCCACCAGTATCACGTAGTGACCTGGCCACTATCCTGCAAGAAGAATGACTTAAAATCCCTCTGACCACTGTGCAGGACTTGTATATGTCATTCCCAAGATGAATTGACGCTGTATTTGCCGCAAAAGGAGGCCCTACACCATACTAATAAATTATTGTGGTCTAAAACCAGGTGTTTCAGTTTCATTGTCCAACCCCTGTATATGACTCATATCAAACCTATTTGGGAACAACACAGCTGTTTTCTTCAAGATATATCAACGTTAATTTCAATTTTTTAAAATTTAATTGCAAAACCCAATTTCCTCTTTTTCTCAACATTTAGTCTTTATTCTTAAAATCCAATTTATTTACTCTCAATATTTCAACTTTATTCTGAAATGGATAAGGAAAATGAAACATCCACCAAAAAACAGCCACAATTTTATTTCCTTAAAGTGAGCCTAATGTTCCTTTGTGACTTTTCGTAATGGGGATGGCAGCAACATGTTTTTTTTGGGGGGTGGGGGATGTTTTGCTGCAGGAGGAACTGGTGCACCTAACTAAATGGTGTCGTGAGGAGGGAGATTTATGTGGAAATATGGAAGCGACATCTTAGTAGGTCAACCTCTAAGTTAAAGCTTAGGCACAAATGGGTCTTTTAAATGACCGAAATCATTAAGTCAAGTTAGTTGGGTTGTGAAGGTTGAAAAGCCTATGAATTCCCAAAGCTTTGACCCAAGTCAGACAGTGTAAAAGGCAATTAAACCAAACATTCAGGAAATCTATGTACATTTCTAAGTTTAAAATTGTTTTTAAAATTTCTATTAAAAAAATCCCTCTTCCACTCTTGTGGCAAATAATATGTAGTAAATAGAAATAATTCCGGTCATCCTTACTGACCTGGAATAGGAATGGTTTTGTAGGATCTAATGTCAGAGAGTACAAAGAAACAGCTTTTCTTTTTTAATACAGTGTATATAAATATCTAGTTTCAATTGTATATTTTAGATTATTTAGCCTGCAAATATTGGCCTTTTCTTTCACCATAAACTCGTAATAGTGTGGCACTGTGAGTTTTGGTGAAACTATTTAGGACAGCATGCTGTTTCTGTCTAATACAACCAGAAAACTTCGGAACATTTTGAAACCAAAACCAGAGATGGTTTTTTTTTCTTCAAGCTTTGACTCAGACTCATATTTCAGCTTCCTATCCTTTAAGCTTCACCTCCTTGATCACACCTGTTCCTCGTTGTGGATGTAACACAATGGAAACATTGTGTGTAAAAACATTCATCTGTGAGGGTCTGGAAAACAGAGGTTGGTCCTTTTCATTTTACTTTGATCAACTATATAAACACAGTTCAGTGTTTATGACATTCAAATGATTGCTTCACAGCCAGATACAGATGATCTCCATCTTATCTGTAAACACAATATACCCACCTAGTTTTAATCTTTACTGCTCGTCCTTCTAAACCTCTTATCTGTTGTTCTTCTATTGTTCATATCAGTATTTGATGGTTATCTATCTGTCTTTATGTTCCTGAATGATATGGCCATCTTTCTCCCCCAGCTGTTTTAAAGGCAACGGACAACACAGAACAAAGTATCCGACCTGAAAAGATGGTCAAGCTGCAATAATATTAGGACTTATGACATCGAAGAGTGCCGAGAGAATATCCATGTAATGTTTTTGCTGACATTGATAACATCATACCTGGGTAATGGTGCCAATTTAAATTAAGATTAGACCTGGTAATCGAAAATTCACACAAAGCTCTGGAATGAAGGCTGTGATCTGAAACGGCACCTCGCCCTATGGTAGTTACTAGTTCTACAGGTATGCAGTTAAAGAGAAAATCCTCCTAAGGGCTTGAAAAATATAGGTGCGGAACAAGTTGGTGTATTTGACCATGATTATACCACAGAGGGGCAGAATAATAGGAGAGAATAAATTAAAACATACTGAAGGAAAATAGAATACATTTTCAGACCACACGGACCACCCTTTTAAGTGTTTATTTTTACAAAATTTGATTAGTATAGTTTAAGTTCATGAAACCCTAAATTCAGTTACTCAGAATATTTGTCGCACTCCTTGTGTTAAGGTACCTCAGAACCAGAGCCATTGTAGGAAGCGTCTTACCTGGAAGGAGAAAATGGACTGGACTTTTACTCGGTGGTCCAGAGTTGTATTTTTTGATAAAAATATGTTTTGCATTCTGTTTGAAAATCAAAGACTTGTGAGGAAGAGTGCAGAAGCACACTCAGTAATGGTTTGGGAATCCATGTAACCTGCTGTTGTTGGTGTTTAACCAGGTCCAAAGTCAGGGCAGACATCTACCAAGAAATTTTAGAGCACCTCTTGCTTTCCTCTGTTGACAATCTTTGTCTGGTGATTTACTTTTCCAGCAGGATGTGGAACCAACTCACATTGCCAAAAGTTCCAATACCTGCTTTAATAACCACGGCATCACTGCTTGCCTGGCCAGCAAACTGGCCTGCCGTAAACCCTTATGAGAATGTATGGGGTAATGTGGAAGATGAGGGACACATGAGCCAATAATACAGATGAGCTAAAAGCTGCTATTGACTGCATGTACTGAAAACACTGTAGTGTATATACTTTTCAATAGTCCCACATTTCTTCATTAAAATATTTTTATTGGTCTACTATGTCATGCCTTAATAAATTACAGACCTACTATTTAGTCTTTACTTTCAGTCTTTCTTACCTAAAATTATGACAAATAATTGCCTATCAACTCTGTGAGCATTTCCACAGTACTGCTCTGTTTGAAGAATTTCGGTCAGGTTTCAGGGCTCATCATGGCATGGAAACAACAGTGGTGAAAGTCATTAATGATATTCTTATGACCTTAAGTAATGGCCTTGTGTCTGTACTTGTCCTGTTGGATCTCTGCATTTAATGCACTTTATAATATTATTCTCTGACAGAGGCTCAAAATCCTGTAGCGATCAAGGGAACAGCAATAGACTGGTTTGGATCATATTGTCTGTTAGAGTCCAGGTGGGCACTTTTGTTTATCTTAATGATGAATCTTCTTCATGTTCCAGAGTTGTTAGTGAAGTAACAAAGTGTACAGTACTTGGACCAATTGTCTTTAATATATATACTTCCTGTGATGAAGCGAGTTGTAAGTAAGGAGGAGTAAAAAAATATATATAGAGGTCCTTCTCAAAATATTAGCATATTGTGATAAAGTTCATTATTTTCCATAATGTCATGATGAAAATTTAACATTAATATATTTTAGATTCATTGCACACTAACTGAAATATTTCAGGTCTTTTATTGTCTTAATACGGATGATTTTGGCATACAGCTCATGAAAAACCCAAAATTCCTATCTCACAAAATTAGCATATCATTAAAAGGGTCTCTAAACGAGCTATGAACCTAATCATCTGAATCAACGAGTTAACTCTAAACACCTGCAAAATATTCCTGAGGCCTTTAAAACTCCCAGCCTGGTTCATCACTCAAAACCCCAA